>NW_027672391.1:0-34276 GCF_964165515.1 Mesoplodon bidens
TACTGGGTCTTGATTGTCTTTAGCTCAAAATAGTATTCCTGCCAAAGTGACACATTTTGGGGAAGCTCATTCCCTTCAGTATACATCTATTAAGTTTATTTCAGTATATGCTTAATGTGCCATAGTATGGTTGCATCACAATTTGATGATCTATTTTCCTACTAATGTCATTATTTGCTTTTCATTTTTTAACACCATAAATAATCCTTCAACAAAATGTTCTTAGGTAGGTTTAAAATAATTCTGAGATCTTTAAAATTAAAATTTATTTATATAGTTTATAAAGTATATTTGAAATGTGACTTAGTTTCTTGCTAATAACTTTTCATTGACTCTAAAGAGAGAATTCACTGACCAAAGTGGTCTTAATGTCTCCTTCATTTGACTAATCTTTAAACAGGCTTCCTCCTGACTCTATGCACCAGGCTCTCCTTTTCTTAGAACACTTACTTTAGAAAACTTGTAATTACAAATCCTTCCTCTTCTCCTTTGAGATGTAAGTCTTTTAAAATGACTCTTGCACGCTACTATGTATAAAATAGGTAAGCAACAAAAATATTGTACAGCACAGGGAAATATAGCCATTGTTTTGTAATAATTTTAAATGGAGTATAATCTGCAAAAATATTGAATCACTATGTTGTAAACCTGAAACTAGTATAACTTTAAATAAATAGATAAATAAATATTCTAATAATATCAATTAGAAAGCCTGTTATCAGTTTTACAAACCAGGAGTATCTTTCTCAAGGACCTAAGGGACATCTCTTTGAAATGTAATCATCAAAGAAGATAGATAGCCCTATCTTCTAGTCCCCACGGGAGAGTAGGAGCCTAAGTTCCATGGCTGTCTTTCTCTAAGTTGTAAAACTACCTCCTGTCCTGAAATAGGAGTAAGTTTACTTTTCCTTTGAGTAAGGTCATTAGTAAATAAAGGTAACATTAGTCACCTCAGCTCTGCAAAACTCTCCAGCTCCTTCTTTCAGCGTCATTGAGTTCAGACTTTGGTTCTGGCCTCTTTTGCTTATTGCAATATGCTTGATTAAAGGTTTCCTTTGGATTATGCAAATCTAAATCACAATTAGATATCACCTTACATCTGTTAGAATGGTTATTATCAAAAAAACAAAAGATAACAAATGTTGGCATGGACGTGAAGAAAAGAGAACACTTATACACTGTTAGTGGGAATGTAAATTGGTAAATTTATTATGGAAAATAGTATGGAGCTTCCTCAAGAATTTAAAAATGGAACTACCATACGATCCAACAATTCCACTTCTGGATATATATACAAAGGAAAGGAAATCACTATCTCCAAGAGCTATCTGTGTCCCCATGTTCATTCCAACACTATTTCCAATAGTCAAGATATAGAAACAGCATGCCTGTTGACAGATAGGTGAATTAAAATTGTGATATTGGGCTTCCCTGGTGGTGCAGTGGTTGAGATTCTGCCTGCCGATGCAAGGTACATGGGTTCATGCCTCAATCCAAGAAGATCCCACATGCCGCAGAGCAGCTAGGCTCGTGAGCCATGGCTGCTGACCTGCACATCTGGAGCCTGTGCTCTGCAACAGGAGAGGCCACAACAGTAAGAGGCCTGCGTACCGCAAAAAAAAAAATAAATAAATAAATTGTGATATCTATATATCTCTATATTTGTCTATCTATCTATATTTCTATTTATAGACAATGGAATAATATTCAGCCATGAAAAAAAGGAAATTGTGCCACTTGTGAGAGCATGGATGAAACTAGAGGGCATTATGCTCTCCAGACAGAGAAAGACAAATACTGCATGATATCATTTACATGTGGAATCTAAAAGAAAAAGAAAAAAAATTGAATTCATAGAGACAGAGTTGAAAATTGTTGTTAGAGGTTAGGGCAGAAATAAGAAAAATGGGAAGATGTTGGTCAAAGGTACAAAGTCTCAGTTATGAGATAAATAAGTTCTGAGAAATTAATGTACAGTGTACATTAACTGTACTTAATAATATTGCATATATGAAATTCTCTAAGAGAATAATCTTCAGCATTCTGTCTCACACACACAAAATAGCTATGAAGTAACTATATGAGGAGGAGAGATATGGTAATTAACTTGACTGTGGTATTCACTTTACAATGTATGCATATATCAAATGGTCTTATAGTACACTTTAAATATACACAATTTCATTTTTAAATTAAGTTTCAGTAAAGCTGAAAATAATTTATAAAAGGCTTCCTTGTCTAACTTTCTCCAGTGCAATCTGACTTTTTTTTTTGAAATCATATATTTCTCAAGATCAGAGGTGAGAGCTCTCTCTCTGAAACATAATATTACCCCAGAGCCAACACCTCTCCTCCAATCATTCCTCCTTTCATCTTTCCTGGTCCATCTCCAGGAAATATTCATATTGAATACCATTATTAGAAAGAAATTATGACTATTGTATGATTTATGTATATGGGGCTAAGAATAGCTTTACATTATAAAGATTCTCATAAAGTCAATATCCAGAACTGATTATTTAGTAAATAGAGTGTGCCAGTATCAACATTTCTATTTTAAGTGTGGTTATTTATTTATGTATGTATTTATTATTTATTCTCAACAATTTATCTATTACTCCTGTGTTAATGCATTGGAAAATAAATCTGGGAGTGCCTAGAAACATTATTTAAATGTGTTCTCAAACATTTTTGCCCAAAAGTTAGCCGTACCTCAAAACAATAGTCTCTATAAGGTGTACTCCACTATTTTGGTAATTGAAGAAAGATGTATACAAAGTTTTTACAGAGGTCCAGCACATCTTTAAAAATGTTAAATTTCATAATGAAATAACTTAGGTTGTAGAAATTGTAGAAATAATCTTCAACCATTATTTAAAGGCAAATTGCTTTTTACTATTAAAGATCAGAAGAAATTTAAGTTTTATTCTTAATGTAAAATACAGTATTGTCAATAAGAAAATGTTGCCTGCCATATCAGTAAATAAAGAATGTTGCAGCCATCAAGCCATCACATTACAGCCACTTCCTGATGGTGAGCCCTGAGTAAACTCAGGATGGAAACAGGATGCCCACCACCCAGCAGACAGTCACTGCAGCCATCTTTCAATGGTGTACCCTGAGGAGACTCAGGATGAGAAAGCAAAGGATACCAGCCCCGGTAGCTGAGATGCAGATCAAAGGGATGATTTCAGTGAGCCCAGATGCTTGCATCTTCCCATACACAGAAAGGTGCTAAATTCCTTAACTTGAGATATCTGGTTTTCCTTAATTAACAGTAATCTTTTGATGTTCTAACTACGTGGTCTTTGTTGCAAAAACTCCTATATATCCTGGCTCTTCCCTTTCCTCTTGGAGCAGTCTCTGAGAGCTATCTGAGAGGTTGCATCCCGGGCTTAAGTCCTCAGTTTTGTCTGCCAAATGAAGCACAATTCTCAACTTTTAAGCTGTTCATATTTTTCAGCCAAAACTATGTACATTGTGAAATATGGCAGTCACATATATAATAATTTGTTTTTAGATACTATTTACAAGTTTATTCTAAAACAGTTATAACTGTTACATAAAGTGACTCCTGTTTTAAATTTGGCAATACTTCATGTGCATATGCATATATTTTGTAATCTTCCTGTATTTGTGAGAGGAAGAGCTACGCACTAAGAAATAAAAATCAATGATAAAATATAAAATAAAATTTAAAAATTAGAGTTCCAGAAATTATTTTGTGCCCAACTGGGTGCTCTGTGTCACAAGCCAAGCAAAATGGTGTTAAAACCAAGGGGCCAAATTGCATCTGCACTTAAAGTAAAGGTTACATTTGTAATCACTGTCCCACAATATTTTTTATAAACTGGAGCCATTAAGTTGTTTCCTAACAAAAACTCAGGGACCCTTTATACAAACAATAAATGGTTTGTTTTCAAAACACGAAGTTTATTTTTGAAGTAAAGGTTTATGTTCCATGAAATCTCTGAGCCTGAGAATGCTTTCAGCTCTGGAAAAATTCTTGTTGGAGCCTCAAAGAAGCTGCTATAAACATGGAAGTACCCTCCTGGGTGTGACATTCCCAGCTTGATGACTTGATGGCTTAATTTACTTAGATGGTACTCTTCAAAGTGATTTTGAAGCTTTGGATAGGAAACTGAAACCAGAGTTACTGAGCCACAAATAAGTGAAATTTTTACTCATGAACACTGAATATTGCTACAATCATTTGCAGCATGAATAAAAAAAATTAACCACTGATATCAAATCAAAACTTCAAATGTAGAATTTTACTCTGTGTTTTAAAAAAGCCAATAAATAAACTGAGCTTAGTCCATAGGAAGAACTATTGTCAAATGGTTTAATTAATATCATGTTGACTATCTATTAACAATTCAAATAATTTGCTTAATTTGAATGAAGATTTCCTAGAATAATACAATCATTGTTTTCTGTACTTAAAAGATAATTGCTGATTTCTGCATTCAAATGGTATCTGCTCAGTGATCTCCAGAGGCATTCTATCAAAATCACACTGAATCATTCAGGATGACTAAAGAAGAAAACAAAAGAGTTTTGAAGGAAAACACTCACAGATAAAGTAATTATTGCTAATTATGGAGCAGAATTGAGAGTAGACTCCATTTATTCTTCTGCTTTTGGTATTACTTGGCATTATTATTTGAAATAGAAATTGCTTGGGAAAAAGTATCAGAAAGCTGGAGCTCTATCTCTATGTGCCATTTGAGTGCTTTTCTGTAAAATGGGACAAGTGGAGAGTGTTGAGGCCTCTGCCCTCATTTCACCCTCAAAAATATTTGTGATCATACAGATGAAACTTCAGAACGTGTCTCAGGGTTCAGTGGAGTTCAGGTTCTTTAAGTCTCAGCAGAGAAAGAATTCAATGAGAGGTAAAGTGATAGGTAAGAAGTAACTTATTCGTATAGGATGCTTGTGAAGTATACAAGCAGGCAGGCAAGAGAGTACCACCATACAAACAAAGGTGGATACAGTTTTATAATCATAGGAAAAGTGGAGAGGAGGGGAAGACCATCTTCTTCCTTATTCTTGAATAGAAGTCAAGCTTCCACCATCATCTCCATCTACATGTTGAGCAGGGAGATTTTTTGTCCCTATATGACCCAACCAGGACTGTCAGGGTACTATTCTAATCAGCAGAAGGGTGGTAACATAAGCTAAAGTAAGGTAAAGCATCTCATATTAAAGTATGTCACCTTTCCCTATATTTCTGCTCTTAGTACATGCAGAAAAAGCTCCTTCTCAAGGATCATTAACTTGCTGACCTCAATGGGCAAGATATAGGTCTCATTCCACCATTATTTTATTGTTTTGGGGCATGTCTCATGCTTCTATTTTATGGTTTTATTGCTAAGCAAGCTTGCTTGGTTTTGTTGCTAATCAAGCCTGTTTTCTTGAGTGATCATTAAAACTTACAGGGGCCTCCCAAAATTTCCTCTCTAAGTATGACCCCCTAGTGGATTTTTTTAACTAGCTATTTGATTATCCTGACCTATCCCTATCACAGAGACTCCAAATTTCAAGTAATGACTGTGGATTAGCCAGTGTTGATCTCATGAAAAGCTCTACCTTCGGATAACAAGTTATGGGTGATATAGACCATAAGAAGTCTGAAGACATTGCTGCAATAGACCATAGATTATTGCCCTGCATAGCTGAGATCCAGAGAACCAGAAGTTATCCTCAAAGAAACCAAGGAGATTTAATGAAAACCAAAACTGGGCTGAACTCATAGCTCTTTCTAGGGGACAATTCCTAAGATCAACTTAAGAAAGTCATTCACTGTGCAATTAGAGAACTGCTTGAATTTGTTATTTTAGTCTAGGGGAAAACTTCTGATAAATGGTATCTCAGTTATCTAAACATTTTGAGGGTACCCACCCCAACAAAGACTCTGGCTGATTTTATGTTTAAAAACTGTGTCCCTTCGCCTTGTCCATTTCTAACTAAATTGACCAACCTAACCAAAAGCAACTTAGAATATCAATGGCCATTATGGATAACTTTTGAAATCCCCAAACTTATTTTTTAAACTGCATTGGACTATAATAGATTATAAATTTCCAGAACAGAGTGGAAGGACTATTTTGATTAGTATTTTGAGATGTCCCACTTTATCAATCAGATTTCTAAAATTGCTTCTCCACAAAAAAAAAGATTTTAAGATTAACTGAGTTAACTAAATAATTTAAAAAAGATGAAATTGTTCCCAAAGTCTCAGGCTCTTCTCCCTTGGCTTCTTTGTCTTGGACCCTGTCTCTGGTGTCATTATGTCCCTCTCCCTCGGATCCCTATGGACAGATGCCTCCCCTGGCACCATCATTCTCCTTTCCTTCTATAAAGCCTATGCCTCTTTTATACCCCCAGTTCCCCCATACTAATTATCTCACTGAACGTCCTTTTTTCTGTGAAATTGCCCTCACTACCTTTTCCTCTGAACTTGTCAAAAACTAACCCTTTAAAATTAAGACTTCTGAGGATCCAGAGGTTAAACCCTAAATTTACTTTTTCTTTTTCCTTTTTTTTTTTTTTTTGTGGTATGCGGGCCTCTCACTGTTGTGGCTTCTCCCGTTGTGGAGCACAGGCTCCAGACTCACAGGCTCAGAGGCATGTGGGATCTTCCCGGACTGGGGCACAAACCAATGTCCCCTGCATCGGCAGTCAGACTCTCAACAACTGCACCACCAGGGAAGCCCACACTTAATTTCTTATATTCCCTGAAGTAAAGTTGAACTTTGAGCCATAGTCAAAGGTTTCCCAAAGTAACTGAAGATCCTCACAGATTTGCTGAAAATTTTAATATAGTCACTTAATTTGATCAACCTAGTTTCTCTGACTTAAATCAACTAGTTCATATGCTTGTCAGTGAAAGTCAGACCTAAAACTGAGTACCCCTAAAACTGAGGTTTTCTGTTGAGTTTATGATTAATTTCTCTATCCAAAACACTATTCTCTTTCTTCTCCAACACCTGTTCTTCTCAACATTGAGGAGTGTCAAAAAAAAAATGGTGCGGATATTGAAATCCTTTGTCCCTGTCCTTCAAAGTAAAACACATTTACTTTAGCCTCCCAACCCTCCCCTGAGTCTCAAAAGGCAGGCTTAAGAGTTCATGATTAGGAAATGTGAAGATGGAGAAATAAAAAAAAAAAATACTTGGGCTGGGAAACTTAGACTATAGACCAGGCACATAGCAGAGTCTCTAAACTTCCATTTTGCTGAAAGATATAAATAAAAGTCTGACACACATTCTTAAGTTGTGGATGAAATGGGAAACTAATGTTTACTCTAGACTTAGTTAATCTGGCAAACCAGCTCTTTCACAGTCTAGAAGAGTCACTTCCAAGGAAAACCACTGAACTTCTTTATCTTCAACTCCAGCAAATGAAGTCTCCTTAATGAATTCAAAATCTTCCTAGTTTCTATTATTATTGCAAAGAACCAGGACACTGGAAAAGTAAAGCTTACAAATTTAAGCACTTCAGGTGCCTTCAGCTCTCTAACCAGCCTTTCCAACATCCTCCCAGTCCTCGATGATGGGACTCTGAGAATTACAGGAGCTCTTCCCAATCCTCCCTGTAAATAGTCCTAGAGAAGCATTCCTTTAGATTGAGGATGAATGTCTTCCTGTCCTAATAGGCAATAGAGCCACACACTCACTGCTCAACCCCACCCCTATAAAGCAGCCCCTGCCTCAGGGTACTTAAAGAGTTCAAACAGTGGGGTTTCTCAGCAGGTTTCTGTCTCTGAATGTAACCCATTTGTTTAGGCTTTTTGAGAGATACACACCCTTTTCTCCTTAGTTCCTCTGTCACACTTCTTAGAGATGTATTGATTTGCATCCTCTCCCTTTTTTTCTTTATGAGTCTGACTAAGGGTTTATCAATTTTTTTGTATCTTCTCAAATAATCAGCTTTTAGTTTTATTGATCTTTGCTATTGTTTTCTTCATTTATATTTCATTTATTTCTGCTCTGACCATTATGATTTCTTTCTTTCTACTGACTTTGGGTTTTCTTTGTTCTTGCTTCTCTAGTTGTTGTAAGTGTAGGGTTAGATTGTTTATTTGAGATTTTTCTTATTTCTTGAGGTGAGATTGAATTGCTATAAGCTTCCCTCTTAGAACTGTTTTTGTTGTGTCCCATAGGTTTTGGGTCATTGTGTTTTTATTGTCATTTTTTATCTATGTATTTTAAAATTTTTTCTTTGATTTCTTCAGTGATCTCTGGTTATTTAGTAGCACACTGTTTAGCCTCCATGTATTTGTGGGGTTTTCTTGTTTTTTTGTTTTTGTTTTTGTTTTTATTTTTTGCAGTACACGGGCCTCTCACTGCTGTGGCCTCTCCCGTTGTGGAGCACAGGCTCCAGATGCGCAGGCCCAGTGGCCATGGCTCATGGGCCCAGCCGCTCCGTGGCATGTGGTGTCTTCCTGGACTGGGGCATGAACCCGTGTCCCCTGCATTGGCAGGCAGACTCTCAACAACTGCGCCACCAGGGAAGCCCTGTATTTGTGTTTTTTACAGTTTCTTTTTCCTGTAATTGATTTACCATCTAATAGCATTGTGGTCTGAAAAGATAATTGATATGATTTCAATTTTCTTAAATTTTCCAAGGCTTGATTTGTGACCCAAGATATAATCTATCCTGGAGGAAGTTCTACACGCACTTGAGAAGAAACCATATTCTGTCACTTTTGGGTGGAGTGTTCTATAAATATCAATTAGATCTCACTGGTCTATTGCATCATTTAAAGCTTGTGTGGTCTTATTTATTTTCTGTTTGGATCATCTGTTCATTGGTTAAATTAGGGTCCTAAAGTCCCCTACTATTATTGTGTTACTGTTGATTTCTCCTTTCATGGTTGTTAGCATTTGCCTTATTTATTGGGGTGCTCTATGTTGGGTGTGTAACCATTTATAATTGTTATATCTTCTCGGATTGATCCCTTGATCATTATGTAGTGTCCCTCCTTATCTCTTGTAATAGTCTTTATTTTAAAGTCTATTTTATCTGATATGAGTATTGCTACTCCAGCTCTTTTGATTTCCATTTTCATGGAATATCTTTTTCCATCCTTCACTTTCATTGTGTATGTGTCCCTAGGTCTGAAGTGGGTCTCTTGTAGACAGCATATATATAGCTCTTGTTTTTGTATCCAATCAACCAGTCTGTGTCTTTTGGTTAGGGCATTTTATACATTTACATTCAAAGTTATTATCAATATGTATGTTCCTATTACAATTTTCTTAATTGTTTTGGGTTTGTTTTTGTTTGTCTTTTTCTTCTCCTGTGTTTCCCGCTTAGAAAAGTTTCTGTAGCATTTGTTGTAGAGCTGGTTTGATGGTGATGAATTCTCTTAGCTTTTGTTTGAAAAGCTTTTGACTTCTCCAATGAATCTGAATGAGATCCTTGCTGGGTAGAGTAATCTTGGTGGTAGGTTTTTTTTTTTTTTTTCTTTCATCACTTTAAGTATATTCTGCCACTCCCTTCTGGCCTGCACAGTTTCCACTGAAAAGTCAGCTGATAACCTTATGGAGATTCCTTTGTATGCTATTATTTGTTTTTCCTTTGCTGCTTTTAATATTTTTTCTTTTAATTTAATGTTTGTTAGTTAGGTTAATATGTGTCTTGGTGTGTTTTTCCTAGGGTTTACCCTGAATGAGACTCTGTGCCTCCTGGACTTGGGTGACTATTTCCTTTCCCATGTTAGGGAAATTTTTCACTATAATCTCTTCAAATATTTTCTCAGACCCTTTCTTTTTCTCATCTTCTTCTGGAACCCCTATAATCCAAGTGTTGGTGCACTTAGTGTGGTCCCAGATGTCTCTGAGATTGTCTTCAATTCTTTTCATTCTTTTTTCTTTATTCTGCTCCTGGGCAGTTATTTCCACCATTTTGTCTACCAGCTAATTTATTTGTTCTTCTGCCTCCTTTATTCTGTTATTGATTTCTTCTAGTTTATTTTTCATTTCAGTTATTGTGTTGTTCATCTCTGTTTGCTTGTTCTTTAGTTATTCTAGATCTTTGTGAATAATTTTTTTTGTATTTTTTCAATCTGTGCTTCCATTCTATTTCCGAGATTCTGGGTCATCTTTACTATCATTTCTCTGAATTCTTTTTCAGGTAGATTGCTTGTTTCCTCTTCATTTATTTGTTCTTGTAGTTTTTTACCTTGCTCCTTCATCTGTGACATAATTTTGACCTTCTCTTTTTTTTTTTTTTTAAATGAGTGAGATTTTGTCCCTGTTTTACTGGTTGTTTGACCTGAGGCTTCCAACACTGGAGTTTGTAGACTATTGGATAGAGCTGGGTCTTCGTCCTGAGATAAGGAACGCTGTGAGACCTCACTCTGATGAATATTCCCTGGCTTCTGAGCTTCTCTGTTATTCCAGTGGTTCAGACTTGGAGCTCCCACCACAGAAGCTTCCCCCTGACCCCAGGCTTCTGAATCAAGATCCCGCAAGATGCATGGAGTGGCAAAAAAATTAAAAAAATAAAAATAACAAAGTAAAAAACAAAAGTAGACTAGAAAAAAACAGGTATGTTAGAAAAAATGTAAAAATATAAATATAGATGAATCAGCAAGCAGAAGGTACATCAGTACCACAATAGTAAAAAAGAGGAGGAGGGAAAGAAAAAAAAGGAGGGGGCGGGAAGACCTTGGCTGTGGAGAGCAGTGTCTAAATAGGGTGAGGTTTGGGCGGTGGGCAGAGCCAATGCTCAGGACCCACAGGGCTAGAAAAGGCCTTGGGTCTATAGGGGATGTGGCTTAGGCTTAAGGAACAGAAGGGGCCAAGATGTGCCCTCCAACCTGGTCTCAGAGGGCAGGGGACCTCATCTGGGAGCCGAGCAGGGTTTCTGGGCTTGAGTTGTCCTGGAAAACACCATCCTCTCCTCTCCTACTCCTCTGGTCTGATGTCTGGGAGTGCCCCTCACCTGCCTCTCCTGTTCTCCCCCTGGCCTCCTTCCTATGTCCCCAAGAACCCATGTGACCTGGAGGGAGATTTGGAGAGCAGGGGATCAGCCTGGGAGTTCAGCAGGCTCCTAGTCCCAAAGTGGATGGGGAAAATGCCCTCTGCTCCTCCTGCAGTGTCCCTCCCGCCTACCACTCCTGATCTCCCTTTTATGCTCCCAGGACACACGTGGCCTGCATGGGGCTTTGGATGGTGGGGATGTGGCTTGGGAGCTCAGCAGGCTCCTCTGCCTGGG
Organism: Mesoplodon bidens; assembly: GCF_964165515.1. Lineage (NCBI taxonomy): Eukaryota > Metazoa > Chordata > Mammalia > Artiodactyla > Ziphiidae > Mesoplodon > Mesoplodon bidens. The sequence goes on from NW_027672391.1 coordinate 11,230, forward strand.
TGGCCAGGCTATTGTCTTCTGCTCCTCTCCTGCTTTTCCTGGAGAGTGCCTCCCACTTGCCTCTGCTGATCTCCCTGGTTTCAGGGGCACTGATCTTGTCTGGCCTCTACTTCTCCTCCCCCCTGGGTACCCCTACTTCTTACTGGTTCATTTTTGGTTTCCTCCCATCTGTTTGGGTGTCAGAGTCCCCCACCACAGCCAGCAGGTTCCCTAGTTTTCTGGGGTTTTCAAGAAAGATAATTCTGTGCTTTGGAGTGAACATTGAGTGGATATTGAAGATGAGTTATACTACTATAATAATATGCTAAAGGTATCCACTCTCATCAGTTCTTTTCAACATAATATTGAAACTCCTACCCAGACAGTTAAGGGAGAAAAAGAAAGAAAAGGAATTCAAATCAGAGAAGAAGAAATTAAATTGTCTCTGCAGATGACATGATCCTATATGTAGAAAATCCTGAAGCCTCCATCAGAAAAAACTGTTAGAACGAATTCCACAAAATTGCAGGATATGAAATCAACATATAAATATCAGTTGTCTTTTTATAACTGACAATAAACTGTCTGAAAGAAATTAAGAAAACAATCTTATTTACAATAGTGTCAAAAATAATAAAATTCTGCAAATAAATTTAGCTAAGTAGCTGAAAGACCTATATACTGAAAACTATAAAACACTGATGAAAAAACAGAAGACACAAATAAATAGAAAGATAGCCTGTGTTCATGGATTGAAAGAATAAATTGTTAAAATATCCATAATATCCAAAGTAATCTACAGATTCAATGCAATTCCTATGAAAATCTAAATCACATTTTCCACAGAAATGGAAAAAATAATCCTAAAATTAGTATGGAATTATGAAAGATGCTGAATAGCCAAAGAAATCTTGAGAAAGAACAAGAAAGCTAGAGACATAACACTTCTTAATTACGAAGCTATATTATCAGACTATTACAAGATATTATAAGCCTATATTATCAAAGTAGTATTGAACTGACATAAAAAAGGACACAGAGACCAATGAAACAGAATAGAGAGCCCAAAAATAAACTCACACATGCACAGTCAATTAATCTTGGACAAGGGCACTAAAAATACACAATGGGGAAAGGAAAGTCTGTTGAATAAGTGGTGTTGAGAAAACTGGATAGCCACATGCAAAAAAAGTGAAATTGGACCCTGATCTTATACCACTCACAAAAATTAACTGGAAATGAATTGAAGCTTAAATGTAAGATCTGTAATAATAAAAATTCCTAAAGAAAACATAAAGAAAAAATCTCCATGACATTGTTCTTGGCAATAATTTCTTGGATATACACTAAAAACACAGGCAATAAAATAAAAAATAAACAAGTGGAACTATATCAAAATAAAAAGCTATGCACAACAAGGAGAAAAATCAGCAAAATAGAAGTGCAAACTTTGGAATGGGAAAAAGTATTTGCAAATCATATATCTGGTAAAGAGTTAATATCCAAATACGTTAACAACACAGGGCTAACTGTACTTGAATATAACTAAATCTTCAATTGAAATGTTTGGTCAAGATTGTAAATCCAAATAAAAGGCAACAAACTATACAGATCTGATATATCCGTAACGTATTTGATTTGGAGATGTCCAAGGAAGGGAAATAAAGGGCTTGGATTTTAATCCTAGATTGGTTTCCTGTCAAAAGTGAAAATTAAAGCATCTCATTATCTCTTTGGACTTCATCCTTCCTTTGTAAAATGACATTGATATACTTCTGTGAGGACTGATTAAGGATAATATGTGTTGTATGTGAAATCACTTTGTCAATTTAAAGAAAGCCTTTATAAATGTCATGAGAAAAAATTGAGGAGGAAGCTCGTTTCATTCAGTGACTGAGTAATTTTATAACCTTGGGGGCATTTCTGAAACCCCAAAACGACTCTATACTAAGGATGACAATGATAAGAACATACACACAAAGATGTGAAACCAAAGAAGGAATGTACACCCTTGTGGTTCCTATTTGCATAATGCTTGAAACTTCTAATAGTATGGAATTAGTACTTATATGACTTAAAAATACAAATGGACTTCCCTGGTGGCGCAGTGGTTAAGAATCCGCCTGCCAATGCAGGGGACACGGGTTCAATCCCTGGTCTGGGAAGATCCCACATGCCGCGGAGCAACTAAGCCTGTGCACCACAACTACTGAGCCTGCACTCTAGAGACCGTGAGCCACAACTACTGAACCCACATGCCACAACTACTGAAGCCCACGAGCCTAGAGCCCGTGCTCCACAACAAGAGAAGCCACCACAATGAGAAGCCCATGCACTGCAACAAAGAGCAGCTCCTGCTTGCCACAACTAGAGAAAGCCCGCACGCAGCAATGAAGACCCAATGCAGACAAAAATAAATAAATAAATAAAATAAAATTACTTACATAAAAAAAATACAAACAATTAAAAAAAACCACGTTTTTAAAAAACAGTGAGTAAAAAGAATATAGAAATTTAGAGATCAAAACTGTAAGTATTTTTGGACTCCCCTGGTGGTCCAGTGGTAAAGAATCCGCCTTACAATGCAGGGGATGTGGGTTTGATCCCTGGTCAGGGAACTAGGATCCCATATGCTGCGGGGCAGCTAAGCCCGAGTGCCACAACTACTGAGCTCACACACATCAACTGGAGCCGGCGTGCCGCAAACTACAGAGCCCACATACTCTGGAACCTGCGCACCACAACTACAGAAGAGAAGACCCGCACGCCACAACTAGAGAGAAGCCCGAGAACCACAAGGAAGAGCCCTCGTGGCACAACGACAGATCCCGCACACCTCAAAGAAGATCCCACGTGCTGCAACTAATACCCGACACAGCCAAAAATAAATAAAATCTTAAGAAAAAAACTATAAGTATTTTTAGTTGTGAAAGTCAGGAAAATGCCTGATATATTTGAATATAAAAAGGATCATTTAAGACACTATGAAGGAAAAAAAGGAAGGAGGAATAGTTCAAATATTCTAACTTCCACTAAGATGGACTATATGCTTTTAAAGGGGCAAAAGATTACAATAACTTGAAAAGGAAGAAAAATAGGATATAAATAGGATCAAAGAAGGTAAATTTGAAATTGCAGAATTTCAAAGAAGTTGCCAAACAAGTAGAAAAATGTAGTTTAACTCTTAACTGTGAGACCTAAAAGTTTCTGTTAAACAGTCAACATCACCAATGATGAGACCGATAGACTTAAAATAGCTCCTAATATTATGGCCTGCCAAAAATTCCTGAATTGAATTAAATCAGGAAGAAACAATCCTACAATCCAAAATTGAGCAACAGTCTACAAAATTAGCCTGTCCTTTTCAAAAAGGAAATGCCATGAAACACAAAAAAAGACTGAGATAAAAGGATTAAGAGACCCAAAAGACAAAACAACTCAATCCATCAAATCATGGGTAGGGGAAAATTAGTATGAAGTATTACTGGAGAATAGATAATATTTGAATTAGAGAATAGCATTTTATCTAAGTGAAACTTCCTGGTTTTGATAATTGTACTGGTGTTAAGTAAGAGAATGTCCTCATTCTTAGAAAACACCCTCTGAAGTATTATTTAGGGGAAAAAGTCATAAAGTTTGCAACTAGTTCACAAATTATTCCGAAAGAAAGTATAGAAAAGCAATAATGATAATAACATGTAAGCTTGTGTGTATGTGTGACCATGTGTATAAGTGTAAATGTAACAAACCATTAACATCTGTGGAATCTAGATAAGGGGTATATAAGAGTTCACTGAAATATTCTTGCATCATTTCTGTAAATATAAAAATTTTAAAAAGTGATAGGCTGGATCTACATTGAGTGAAATAGAATAAAACTATTTATGATTATTGGGAAAAATAAGTTTATATGTATATCATTTAGAACTGTTTCTCTATACAAGAGGTATTATTATTATTATTGTGAATCCACATAACAAAATAGAAACATTAAAAATGATGTATACAACTAATATGTATAAAATAGATAAGAAATTGCTGTATAAAAAACAAGTAAAATTCAAAACATAAATGATGTATACATACTTGGGATTAGGAAGATTAACAAAAATATAATGAAATGATTTTAAACATAAAGGAATGTTCTGGAAGGTACACAAATAATCTTGTGTGGAGGTTAGAGAGTGAATGATATATATTTTGTTTATAATTTGTATAATGACATTTCTTTTAAAAAAGAAAGAACTTTATGAGGAAAACTACACAAAACGCTCTTGAAGAACATAAAAGTAAACTTTAACAAATGGAAAGAAAAATCATATTATGGGACTGGAAGATTCAATATCATAACAATGTCAGTTTATTCTAAGTTAATTTAATGCAATCCCATTAAAAATACCATTAGATTTATCTTAAAACTAGACAAATTGATTATAAAGTTCATTTGGAAGCACAAACATAAAATAACAAAGAAAGCGTTGAAAAAGAGCAAGAATAGTGAGCTAGCCTTACCAAATATTAAAATATATTATAATGCCTCTATAACTTAAAAAATGTGGTACTAGTATATGAAAAGACCAGACAGTGATACAGAATTCATATAAAAGAGAGGACTCCATTATATACAGTTTTTGTATAAGGTTGTATTTCAAATCAAGGGGAAAGAAGTACTCTTTAGTAAGTAGTATTGGGATAAATGGAAAAAAGAATAGAATGGATCTCCTCTTCCCACTTCTGTCCAGCATAAATTTGAAATGCATCAGAGATTTACGTTTTAAAAATGTCCAATTTCAACAATAAAAGAAAACATGGGTGAATTATTCTATAACTCACGTGAGAGAAAAATGTTCTTAAATACCACTCAAAATTCAGACACAATAAGGGGAAAGATAGATACAATAAATTACATTAAAAAGAAAACTTGTGCAAAAGGTGACATAGCAGAAGTAAAAAGACAAATATCAAAGTGGCAAAAGCATTTAGAATTAAATCGCAAAGGGAGAGAAAAAATGAACACTCCTTTTGAAATAGGGGGTAGAATAATGAACAGATGGCTGACCATAAAAAAGAACAAAATAATGCCATTTGTAGCAACATGGATACAACTAGAGATTATCATACTAAGTGAAGTAAGGCAGAAAGAGAAAGACAAATACCATATGATATCACTTACATATGGAATCTAAAATACGACACAAATGAATAAACCTACAAAACCAAAACAGACTCACAAATATAGAGAACAGACTTGTGGTTGCCAAGGGGTGGGGGAGGGAAGAACTGGGAGTTTGGGATTCACAGACTCAAACTGTTATGATATAGGATAGATAAACAACAAGGTCCTCCTGCACAGCACAGGGAACTATATTCAATATCCTGTGATAAACCATAAATGGAAAAGAATATGTATATATATACATATATATATATCTGAGTCACTTTGCTGTACAGTAGAAATTAAACACAACATTGTAAATCAATTATACTTCAACAAAATTTGAAAAATAAAAAACAAATGGCAAATGCTCTTAACCATATGAAAAAATACTCTTATTCATAATATGAAAAATACAAATCAACGTAAACTGATGACATTTATCCTCTGTTAGATGGGCAAAACTCAAGTTTGACAACATTGGAAAACTGTAGAAAAACAGATATTCTCTTACAGTGCTATAGGAAATACAAATTGTACAATTCCTTACGGAGGAGCTGTTCCTTTATAGAAAAACCTCTCTCCTCCAGATTCCAGGGGTGAGAAGGATCAGGTACCAAAGAGAGAAGCAAGAAAAGAATATTCTAAAGGAGAATATCCTAAAATGGTCTTAACCCACTATGAAACCAAGTATCTCTTTAAAGAAATGTTCACTCTTTAGTTGCACAATACCTAAAATTCTGTTCTCCCATATAACATATGTAGTTGGAAGTTAATTTAACATGATATAATAGACTGAATGGCAAAACAGTACAAAACAGATTTGATTACTTTTCATTGAGAGTGCATCTTCGGTCTGTGGGATGACCATTGTATGACTTTAGACTTTCCGTAAGCTGCGAGTACAATTTGTCAGCCATTGGAAGAGGGATGCCGTCCCATACCATGATGAGCACCACCATCACAGCTGTTGGACAGTGGTGGCCTGCACGCTGTCGAACGAGACAAAGAACTTTCTCTTCATCGCTGCTTCTTCTTAAAACCTGCCAAAGCAGAATGCATACATTTATGGAAAACAAGAAACCTAATGTCGAATGCAGTGGATATTGTTTTTAAAGCTCTGCATCATTACATTCTAGTTTTTAAAAAATTACTATTTCTTAAAGGGTTGAAGCCTATAGGACCTTCAGGTGTTAGACTAGCTGCCTCCATACAACTCATCACAGGGTATCCAAGGTTACTTGACTAACAAACAACAGGCAGAAATCTGTGGAAACAGTCTGTGTTTTATCTCACTGTTGATACAGTATTGCAAAACAGACAACAGAAGATCCCATGGAAAAGAGTCTAATTAACTCATCTGCTCTTCCATAATTGCCACAACAGGACAAATCTAGCTAGATAGAAATAACCTAGTACTCCCAGCATTAAAAATAAACTCTGAGCACTGTATTTAGCATCTGAGGAAAGTTATTGATGTTTTCCTTGGGCAAATGGTTTTGCCATTTAGAATAACTAATACATAAAGCAATACTCCTGCAATTCCTGTGATTTTTTCCATGCTATCACATGGATTTATCATACCCATCTTATCATAAGATTAAGGTGGTCTACCTGACATGGAGAATGCAAATTACAACAATTCATTTTGAATATTTATCCTTTTATCTTACACTGCATCATAACCATGAGTTGCTAAAAAAAGGATTCCTAAGTATTTAAAATACTGCCCAGTGGTCCTAGTGTTTATCCTAGTGTTTATTTTTTTTATTACATTAAAATATTGACATCATGTAAAACCATCCAACTATGTTTAAAAGTCCCTCCATATATCACAAATTTACAGCGAGACTGATCACATTAATCAGTACATAATCAGTAAATGATGAAACTGCCCACCCCTGTGACGAGAATGGAGCACCCAATAGCATAATTAATATTCCATTTTTGTTGCTATAATATTACAAAAACTTGAGATGAAACTTCTTAAGATGTTAGTTACCCAATATCACTTTCTTCTGTCACTCCAGATGGTTAACAATCATTGCTACCAAGGCATCCCTTGAGTAGAGTTGGCTTTAGGACCTTCCCCCTAAACACAATTACGTATATTAAAATTTTTTTCTATATTTATATGTCCTTTAACAGCCAAATAAGAATACATTTGCTTTCAAATAAGCTCAAACGCAAAATGATATATTGTAGCAAACAAAATGACACCAGATAATCTTCATGTTGTCAAACCAACAAAGTTATAGTGATCCAGTCTTTGTGTGGGAAATGCTAAAATGCTATGTATTCATTGTATTTGTGCCTTTGCCAGATCTTCCATATTTCCTTCAGTGAATAATGGAAAATTGAACATAATGAGTCTTTAAATTCAGATATAGGTTTAATAAGCTGCTTAAGTATTGCTATGGTATGGATATTTATGTCCACCCCCAATTCATAAAATAAATCCTAAATCCCAACGATGGTATTAATAGGTGGGGCCTTTGGGTGGTGATTAGGTCATGAGGGGGAAGCTCTCATGAGTGGGATTAGTGTTCTTATAAAAGAGACCCCACAGAGCTATGCAGCCCCTTTTACCACATGAAGACACAAAGAGAGGAGGGACCACCAATCATGCTGGCACCCTGATCTTCAAGTTCCAAACCCCAGAACTGTGAGATATAAATTTCTGTTGTTTATAAGCCACCCAGTCTGATATTTTCTCATAGCAGTCTAAAAGGAGTAAGACAAATATTAAACCTGTATAAGAACTTTGAAAACTATAAAAATATTATTGAAAGGAATTAAAGACCTAAATAAATGAAGAGAGATACCATTTTTATGAAAGAGTAATTACTATAATGATGTCAATTTCCCCAAAATTGGTTTCCAGATTTGATACAATTCCAATCAAAACCCTACCAGAGGGGGCTTCCCTTGTGGTGCAGTGGTTAAGAGTTTGCCTGCCAATGCAGGGAACACGGGTTCGTGCCTCGGTCCAGGAAGATCCCACATGCCACGGAGCGGCTGGGCCCTTGAGCCATGGCTGCTGATCCTGCACGTCCGGAGCCTGTGCTCCGCAACGGGAGAGACCACAACAGTGAGAGGCCCGCATACCGCAAAAAACAAACAAACAAACAAACAACAACAAAAAAGAACCCTACCAGAGGGACTTCCCTGGTGGCGCAGTGGTTAAGAAACCACCTGCCAATGCAGGGGATACGGCATCGATCCCTGGTCCAGGAAGATCCCACATGCCACAGAGCAACTACGCCCGTGTGCCACAGCTACTGAGCCCACGCGTCTAGAGCCCGTGCTCCACAACAGAAGCCACCGCAATGAGTAGCCCCTGCTCACCGCAACTAGAGAAAGCCCGCATAGCAACGAAGACCCAACACAGCCAAAAATAAATAAACTCATATATATATATATATATATATTTATAAAACCCTACCAGAATTAGTTTTGTTTGGGGGTGGAATTGACAAACTTGTTGCAAAGTTTATATGGAAATGCAAAGGACCAAGAAGTGACAAGGAACAAAGACAGAGAAAGTGATTTACCAGGTATCAAGATCTACTGTAAAGTTATAGTAATTAAGATACTCTAGTATTAGTGCAGTGACAGATAAGAAGATCAATGGAACAAAACAGAGTGCAGGAGATCCATATAAATATGGTCACCTGACTGTATGACGACGTTGACACTGCAGTGAAATGCAAAACAGCAGTCTTTCAATAAATGGTACTGGATAGACATCCATATGGGAAAAAAAAAAAGAATCTTGATGCCTACTTCACACGAGTGACAAGTTATATTGTAGATCTAACTATGAAAGATAATCATTAAGTTTTTAGAAGAAAACACCTTCAAGACCTGGAATAGGTATAATATTTTAAAATAGATTACCAAATTTAATAATCCTAAAGGAAAAAGTTAAGAAGCTGGAATATATTAAAATTAAGAATTTCTGTTTATCAAAAGCATTAACTAACAAAAGATTAAGTATAAAGGCAATCAATACAGTGGGAGACATAGCTGCAATATATATAATCGACAAACTATTCTTACCCAAAATATATAAAGAACTTCCTCAAATGAGTAATAAAAGCAAAGTAGAAAACTGGCCAAAAAAATTAAATAAGCTCAACACAAGACAATATCCAAACAGATGTTGAACATATGAAAATATGCTCAACATTATTAGTCATCTAGCAAAGTAAAAAAACTTAAAAGCACTACATATGTGGGTGGGGTTATAAAACGGTGTAACTGCCATGGAAAACAGTATGAAGTTCCTCAAAAAATTAAAAATAGAACTACCATATGACCAAGCAATCCCACTTCTGAATATATATCCAAAAGAACTGAAAGTAAGGTCTGAAACAGATATTTGCAAACCCATGTTCATTGACTCACACAAAAGAATATTAGTCAGACTTAAAAAGTAAGGAAATCCTGTCATGTGGCAAATGGATGAAACTTGAGGACATAATTCAAAGTGAAATAAGCCTGTCATGAAAAGACAAACATTTTATGATTTTACTTACAAATCATATTCAAAGTCAGAGAAACATAAAGTTGAATGGTGTTAGGGGCTAGGGTCATAGAAAAATAGGGAGTTGTTTAAGGGGTATAGGGTTTCAGATTTGCAACATGAAAATGTTAATTTTCATTTAATTGTTGTTTCACAACAATGTGAATATACATAATACTACTGAACTGTACACTTAAAAATGGTTAAGATGGTAAATTTTACATTATGTGTTATTTTACCACAATAAAAAAGAGAGGAGGGTTTCCCTGGTGGCACAGTGGTTGAGAGTCCGCCTGCCGATGCAGGGGACACGGGTTCGTGCCCCGGTCCAGGAAGATCCCACATGCCACGGAGCGGCTGGGCCCGTGAGCCATGGCTGCTGATCCTGCACGTCCGGAGCCTGTGCTCCGCAACGGGAGAGGCCACAACAGTGAGAGGCCCGCGAACCGGAAAAAAAAAAAAAAAAAAAGAGAGGAAAGTCTTCTTTAAAAAAGCACTACAGACCCAGGAGATTATCTAAAATGAAAAAGATAGAAAATGTCAAGTGTTGATAAGAATGTAGAGCAACTGGAACACTGGTACATTATTCATATGAGAATGTAAAAAAAAGATAACCACTTTGGAAAACTATGTGTTAGTATCAACCAAAGCTGCACACATGCATATCCCACCCCCTCAGCAATTCCACTTCTAGGTATATAACAAACAGAAATGTATTCTTATATTTCCTAAAGATAACACCACTATTGATGACGACCCAAAACTGGTAAAAACCCAAATGTTAATCACCAGAAGAATGGCTCAATGAGATGAGAATGATCTACAGTTACAAGCAACATGGCTTAATCTCACAATTATAATGCCGTGAGGAAGACAACAGAATACATATGCAGAAGAATACATATTACAAGACTGCATTTACATAAAGTTCAAATCAGGCAAGATTAATCAATAATGTTAGAAGGCAGGAGAGTGGTTACTCTTTAGGGAGTAGCTAGTGACTGGGAAGGGGCAAGAGTACTTCTGAAGGGTAAGTAATATTGACTGCTGGTTACACCAGTGTGTACACTTTAGAAAAATTCTGTGACCTTAGGGATTTCTGAAGTCTTCTGCATGTATATCACACTAAACTTAAAAGTGTACCTTAACCTAAATTTAAAACAAAAAACAGAAACTGCTTAGTCATTTACTGGCTCAGGACACTGTAGCAATTTTATTAACCTTTCTATAGTAGCACAGACCTCGGATCTAATAAATATTACCCACTATTTTATGTCTCTTTGCTTTATTACTGCATACTTGGCTCCTGAGCACAGAACTCAGCTTACGGGAGGCTCTCATCAAATATTTGTTGAACGAACCCACAAAAACCCAATGTGGTTTCATTTTATGAAAATTTCAAAAACAGGTGATACTATTAATAAGACGGAAACTCTCATTTCAGAAACAGATTTTAAGTGATACGAATAGTCTAAATTTTAAAACTTTTGAAGGTAACCACATTTTTTTTGTAACTGGAACAAAGTATTGATTGGTAAGCTATTGAAGCTGGGGCCTCTTGACAGACTCACTTTATAAATTTATTCATTTTATTTTCTTTTTGGCTGCGTTGGGTCTTCATTGCTGAGCGCTTACTTTCTCTACTTGTGGTGAGTTGGGGCTACTCTTCGTTGTGGTGCGTGGGCTTCTCATTGCAGTGGCTTCTCTTTGTTTCGGAGCGCGGGCTCTAGGCACACGGGCTCCGTAGTTGTGGCTCACGGGCTCTAGAGTGCATGAACGGGCTTAGTTGCTCTGTGGCATGTGAGATCTTCCTGGACCAGGGCCCTGCATTGGCAGGCGGATTCTTAACCACTGTGCCACCAGGGAAGCCCGACATTTACTTTAGATGGTAAATGATGCACCCAAACATCTGAGTAATGTAATGATCATGACTACTGTCCTGTCACTTTTTAATATTTATTCTTATATTACATGCTATGCAATTGTTATATCTGTGAAACACCACACATTCTTTTAGGACTTGTGCTAAAATCATAACCCAGATTGAATAATGTTGGAATGAAGAATGTTTTAAAAATATATATATATATTTTTATTGGTCTTTTTTTTTTAATGGCTGAGTAATATTCCGTTGTATAAATACACCACATCTTTTTTTTTTTTTCCCTCTTGCGGTACGCGGGCCTCTCACTGTTGTGGCCTCTCCCGTTGCAGAGCGCAGGCTCCAGACGCGCAGGCTCAGTGGCCGTGGATCACGGGCCCAGCTGCTCTGCAGCATGTGGGATCTTCCCGGACCGGGGCACGAACCTGTGTCCCCTGCATCGGCAGGCAGACTCTCAACCACTGCGCCACCAGGGAAGCCCAAGAATGTTTTAAATAAATGGCTTTTGTAAATACCATCCACTTGTCTTTTTTTTTTTTTTTAATATGTATTTATTTATTTGGTTGCATCAGGTCTTAGTGGCAGGGGGGCTACTTAGTTGCAGCCCACCAGCTTCTTAGTTGTGGCAGGTGGGCTCCTTAGTTTCAGCTTGCATGTGGGATCTAGTTCCCGACCAAGGATCAAACCCAGACCCCCTGCATTGGGAGTGCGGAGTCTTAACCACTGCGCCACCAGGAAAGTCCCACCATCCACTTGTCTTTTGATATCAGCTTTATTGAAACGTAATTTAAATATCATGAAATTCATCCTTTCAAAGTATGCAATTCAATGGTTATTAGTACATTCAGAGTTGGCCAACCATTACCACCAATATATAATTTTAGAACATTTTCATTCTCTGAAAAGAACCCCATTAGCACTCATGCCAAATTTCTCTCTTTTCTTGGCCACCATTACTCCTCCTTTGTATTTCTGTAAGTTTTGCTTATTTGGGACATTTCATATAAATGGAATCCTCTAACATGTGATCTTTTGTTTCTGGCTTCTTTTACTTAGCATAATATTCATTCATGTTTATAGTATTTATCAGTACTTCATTCCTTTTTATTGCCAAATAATATTCCATTGCATGGATATTCAATTTTATGTTTATCCATTCATTGGTTGCCATTTGGATTGTTTCAACTTTTGCTATTATGACTGATGCTGCTATCAACATTCATGTAATAAGTTTTTATATAGACACATTTTCATTTCTCTTGGGTATATACCTAGGAGTGGAATTGCCTGGCCATATGGAACCGTGAGTCTTCCAACTTTGCTCTTCTTTCTCAAGATTATTCTGGCTACTCTAACATATTTTACTGTTAACTTAAGATAGGACACTCATACATTTAGAGATGATGCTGAGAGTGTAAACAGCAGCTGAAATCAAAGTGACCAGTGATTGGAGATTGGTATGCTCTGAGAATTTATTCCCATACTTAGTATTTATCCCTGTGACCACTACATTTCAATACTTTGTATCACAGAGAAAACTGAAGTAGGATTTCCACAGAAAAAGCCATTCTCATTAATTAATGTATTAGATGCAACTTTTCTGATTAAAATTTGTATTTAAAATCCATTGTATTGCTATCACTATTTCTCTCCTGAGTTTAAATCCTGCATTTTCTATTTTCTCTAAATTATCATCAAAATTATTTGAGCAAAAGAGTTCTGGGTAGCTACTAAAGCTGTGTCTAATCAAATCCTCCTATAATTTCTAGAGAAATTAACATCAAAAGCAACTAACAAGGAAAAAAATACTGCTGCAAACTAATCTGGAGAAGGAAATGAAGACCTTATGCTCTCAATTTTGAAAAGTAGCTGAAAATGAACAGTAAGTTTCTAAAGAGCCTAATCAAACTTATAAGCTTTTGCACAGCAAAGGAAACCATAAATAAGATGAAAAGACAATATACTGAATGGAAGATATTTGCAAACGATGTGACCAACAAGGGATTAATCTCCAAAATATACAAATAGCTCATACGGCTCAATAACAACAACAACAAAAAAACCCAAACATGCCAATCACGAAATGCGCAGAAGAGCTAAAGACATTTCTCCAAAATGGAATACAGATGGCCAACAGGCACATGAAAAGATGTTCAACTTCGCAAATTATTAAAGAAATGCAAATCAAAACTACAATGAGGTACCACTTCACACCAGTCAGAATGGCCATCATTAAAAAGTCTACAAATAATAAATAATGGAGGTGGTGTAGAAAAAAGGAACCCTCCTACACTGTTGGTGGGAATGTAAATTGGTGCAGTCACTATGAAAAACAGTATGGAACTTCCTCAGAAAACTAATAGAGTTGCCATATGATCTAGCAATCCCACTCCTGGACATATATCCAGACAAAACTATAATTCAAAGAGATACATGCACCCCTATATTCATAGCAGCACTATTTACAATAGCCAAGACATGGAAACAACTTAAATGTCCATTGACAGATGAATGGATAAAAAAGATGTGAGATACACACACACACACACACACACACACACACACACACACACGCACAATGGAATACTACTCAGCCATTAAAAAGAATGAAATAATGCCATCTGCAGCAACATGGATGGACCTAAAGATTACCATACCATGTGAAGTAAGTCAGAAAGAGAAAGACAAATACCATATGATATCACTTACATGTGGAATCTAAAACATGACACAAATGAACTTATTTACAAAACAGAAACAGACTCACAGACTTAAATAGACATAAACTCAAATACATAGAGTACAGATTTATGGTTGCTAAGGGGGAGAGAGGGTGGAGGAGGGATGGATTGGGAGTTTGGGATTAGGAGAAACAAAAGATGCAAACTATTATATATAGAATGGATAAACAAGGTCCTACTATATAGCACAGGGAACTATATTCAATATCTTGTAATAAACCATAATGGAAAAGAATCTGAAAAAAAAAATGTATATATGTATGTATAACGGAATCACTTTGCTGTATACCCAAAACTAACACAACATTACACATCAACTATACTTCAATAAAATAAATTTTAAAAAAGGATACATGGTCCAAGAGCTGAAAAATAAAATAATTTTTAAAATAGACTTCCCTGGTGGTCCAGGGCATAAGACTCTGTGCTCTTACTGCCAGGGCCCCGAGTATGATCCCTGGTTGGGGAACTAGATCCCACATGCATGGCGCAGTTAAGAGTCCACATGCCACAACTAAGGATTCTGCATGCAACAACTAAAGATCTTTTGTGCCACGACTAAGACCCGGCACAGCCTAAATAAATAAATTAATTAATTAAAAATAAATAAATAAAGTAAAAAAAAAAAAAAACAGGCCACTGTCAGAAACAATGTAAGAGCAACAAGTATATCTTTGTATAACCTGAGGAATGAACAATGGGGGAATATCTCTCTTTTCGGTTATACTCAATCTGTGTGGCAATGAATATTCAATGTGTATTGTTTTAGATGTCAGAAATAAATTGATATAAATTAAGTATATGAATTTAGATAAAGCAATTAGTAGCCAGGTCCAAAATACTGTCAGGTTAGCAAGATATTACTCTGCCTAAACATGATATGCTGAAAATTATAATTACCTGGGAAGCTGATCAAATAATACCATAAGTGAAACCCAAAATTGAATGTAAAGGGTCATTTCCATTAATGGAGAAAATATCAGCAATGCATTTTTCTATTGTGATATTGTTAGGGGAGAATATAAGACACTTGTGAGAGGTTTGTATGAATAAGGGTGAAAAGTAGGGTCATACTCTTTTCTGTTTGGAGAGAGTGGAAAGGCTTCATGGAGGAGACCCTTCTTAGAAGACTGAAAAAGAGTTTGCCACCAGAAAAAAGATAGTACAAAGGCAATTCCAATATTCTTGGAAAACCAGCCTACAAGGCAAGGGTGTCATTTAAGGAAGAATTCCGCCAGTTGTATCCATACCAGATGGCTTCTGTGATTATAAGACTCCCTTTATTAAATTATTATACATAATTGGTTCTATTTCTGAAATCTCTGACATAAAGATAATGCTTGTTCTGTTTTCAAGATGTAGCTCAAAGTTCAACACCTCCCCAAAGTCCTTCCTGGAACCCCGTCTCCAAAAGTTACTCTTGGTTCCTCCCTCTTTGTTTCCTCTACGTGCCATTTTCAAGGGGCAAGTGATGGGGAGTAGTAACTAGCACATGGATGACACGACGTATGGCCATGCCTTCTTCACCTAAGAAGGCATATTATAGATAGGCTGCCGACTTGAGTTACTGAGGAGTGATCTTTTGGGGAAAGCTATGTTACCGAGAAGGAGTGTAATCAACAGTTTGAACAGCTGAAGAAAGGTTTTGAGGATCTAGACTTTCTTTGGCAGTTAAGGTATTAGTGATCATTGTGATAGTACCTTCAGAGAAGTGGAGACAAAAGATAGATCAAGGGCTTCCCTGGTGGCGCAGTGGTTGAGAGTCCGCTTGCCGATGGGGGACACGGGTTCGTGCCCCGGTCCGGGAAAATCCCACATGCCACGGAGCGGCTGGGCCCGTGAGCCATGGCCGCTGGGCCTGTGAGTCCGGAGCCTGTGCTCCGCAACGGGAGAGGCCACAACAGTGAGAGGCCCGCGTACCGCAAAAAAAAAAAAAAAAAAAAAAAAAAAAAAAATCAGTCTGATGATCATTAGGAAAAGATTTCTTAGCATTTCTATCATGGAGTCCCCTTGTCCTGGGTTATAAATTGTTTCGCCTCAACAGCCTCTTTATGTATAGCTCTGAAAAGTACATTGTAAACTATATCTGTTACCCTGGGGACAACCTATTTAAATTCCCCACAGGGAGATCTTAAGGCAAGATAGACCAGGATCAAGAGTGATAACCTGGGATATTCTAAATAAACTCTAGTGGTCTAGTGGTTTAGGACCATATTTTACTAAGGATATAAAAACTGGTGGAGAGGAGAAACAAAGTTACTCTTGCAATTTATAAGGAGGTAACTGTAGGTAACAATATTTTTACATTCTTAGGGCATAGAAAGAAGGGTCTCAAAGACCAAGAGCAGTTTCCACTATAGCAGGCAAACTCAGCTTCTAGCCATAGTATATTTATATAGGTAACAGAAAAAGTAAAGTAGCTTTTTAATTCCCCTGCCTCCAAAATCCAGAGAAAATTAGATATATGCATTCTTGCTTTGTACAAAACAAAAAATATTCATAGTGTCAATGAATGGTACACACTGACATTTAATTATCTTCTACTATAATCACTAATTTCCCTTACTGGTATATAGACTTTGTAATTGTTATTTTGGAAACACAGCATTTGGTTTGTTGGATCAGAATTACTACTACATTTGCTGGTACCTGCAGATATTTGAACATACAAAGGCTAATCAAACTATTACTTCTGAAAACTAGGATTAAATGTGAGAATTTAGATCAAATAGACAATGTGATAAAAAAATGAAAAGAAACAAGTGGTATTATAATTGGAAGACAATTATTTTTTATAGAAAATTCTTTCTAGAAAATTCAAGAGAATCAAAGAAAACTCTACTGTATTTTTTTTTTTTTTTTTTTTTTTTTTGTGGTACGTGGGCCTCTCACTGCTGTGGCCTCTCCCGTTGCGGAGCACAGGCCCCGGACGCGCAGGCTCAGCGGCCATAGCTCACGGGCCCAGCCACTCCACGGCACGTGGGATCTTCCCAGACCGGGGCACGAACCCGTGTCCTCTGCATCGGCAGGCGGACTCTCAACCACTGCGCCACCAGGGAAGCCCTCTACTGTATTTTTTTTTTTTTTTTTTTTTCTTTTTGCGGTATGCGGGCCTCTCACTGCTGTGGCCTCTCCCGCCGCGGAGCACAGGCTCCGGACGCGCAGGCCCAGCGGCCATGGCTCACGGGCCCAGCCGCTCCGCGGCATATGGGATCCTCCCAGACCGGGGCACGAACCCGTATCCCCTGCATCGGCAGGCGGACTCTCAACCACTGCGCCACCAGGGAGGCCCCCTCTACTGTATTTTTAAAGAGAGTAAAACAGGTGGCTCCTTATAACTGTTGAGGACTCAACAGCTTTAATATATACCAGCAATAACTAAATAGAAGTTTGGTTTACAGCTTAAATTAAACATAGCTGTAAGGATTATCTTAAGGGAAATGCATGTAAATAAATCTTAATTAAGCTGTTCCTAGATGGAAGGTTAGACATTAAAAGATTTTAATTCTAGCCACTAATCTACTCCCCATTCTAAGATATATTTAGCTTGTTTCTAAAATTCATATGAAAGATTAAAGGAACATTAAGTCATGAAAAAGATTTTTTAAACAACTGAGAGGGAAATGTCCTTCTAAATTTAAAACTTTTCTAGGGCTTCCCTGGTGGTGCAGTGGTTGGGAGTCTGCCTGCCGGTGCAGGGGGCGCGGGTTCGTGCCCCGGTCTGGGAGGATCCCCCATGCCGCGGAGAGGCTGGGCCTGTGAGCCATGGCCGCTGGGCCTGCGCATCCGGAGCCTGTGCTCCACAACGGGAGGGGCCACAGCAGTGAGAGGCCCGCGTACCGCAAAAACAAAAAAAAACAAAAAAAAAAACTTTTCTACAAAACCATAGCAAAAAAGGCAGTACCAGCCCAGCAATGGTCTAACCTAATGGGTCAATGAACAATGTCAACAAAAATGGACATGTACATGGGACTTCCTTGGTGGTGCAGTGGTTAAGACTCTGAGCTCCCAATGCAGGAGACCCGGGTTCGATCCCTGGTCAGAGAACTAGATCCCACATGCATGCTGCAACTAAGGAGCCCGCCTGCCACAACTAAGACCAGGTGCAAGCAGATAAATAAATAAATATTTAGGGAGTGAAAAAAAAAAAAGGACATGTGGAAAATTAAGTGGATTTTTTTTTTTGGCTGCGTTGGGTTTTCGGTGCTGCTTGTGGGCTTTCTCTAGCTGCAGTGAGCAGGGGTTACTCTGTTGCAGTGTGTGGGCCTCTCATTGTCGTGGCCTCTTGCTGTTATGGCTTCTTTTGTTGTGGAGCACGGGCTCTTGGCGTGTGGGCTCAGTAGTTGCAGTACACAGACTTAGTTGCTCCACGGCATGTGGGATCTTCCTGGACCAGAACCAGGGCTCGAACCCATGTCCCCTGCATTGGCAGGCGGATTCTTAACCACTGCGCCACCAGGGAAGTCCCGAGATATTGACTTTTTACTTACTAGGTAAACAATGACAAAATAAATTTCACCAGTAGATTAATTTTTTTATAGTAAAAATGTTTTTAACAACAAGAAAAAGATTTATTCTTTACTAAGTATTATAAATTAAGAATTTGGGAAGAATCCATCCTTTTTCAGCCTTTTTTTACATTAAGCAATTTCTTTGAAGCCTTTTTTATAATTTCTAATACTGCATTCAAACAACCCATAAAAAATTGAGGTATATATTCTATTTCAGTATGCAAAGAGAATCAAAAACTCTTGAGTAGCCTGTGCTCGAAAACAATCCTATGTTCATTTAATCAAACTTTCTTCAAATTTAGGAAGTTGTAGAATAAAAAGTTTTTACCAGAAGTTTTACTGACTGTCACTCTTCTGCTTAACATGCTTCAGCAGTTGTCCATAATTTTTAATTGCAATTTTTAACACCCTAGCTCTTAGTTTGGGTATACCCAAAATTGCTAATTATCATCTCAGAGGGTAAAACTAAGATGTGTTTTAAAAATAATAGACTTTTAAAATTTAATCTTAATTTAATATGGAACTTTAATTTCTGATTGGATACTTCAAATGAACACTGAATTTAATTTTAGTTTAAAATTTAAATTTAATAATTGTATAAACATTACAGAACTATGTTACTTAAAAAAAAGAGCAAATAAAATAATCATTGTAATACAATCTTAGCTCTAAAGATGGAGCAGTGACTAGGGTCCTACATCAGCTCCAATAAAAATCTGGGCTCCACAGAAGGACTTGGCTAGAATCACAGCTAGGAGCAACGTTTATGTCAAGTGTCCGGTATATTACCAAAGAGAGATCACTTTTGAGCTTATCCATACCCATGTGAGAGAAAAGTAGGGTTAAATTTTCAACACAAATGATGGTGGCCACCCCCCCCCCAACAAAACCAAAATCATCCATTTAAATCCGCCTATATATTATAGTTAATGAACTTCAACCTTTGGGGGTGGTGGTGGTGATGATTAGGTGCATACGGGGTGTTCTGGGGTGGTGGTGATAATTTATTTCTTGATCTGGATGGTTTGACTTTGTAAAACTTCAATGTGCTACACAGTTGTGAGTTGTGTACTTTCTTTGTGTATATTATAGTTCAATAAAAAGTTTCCTTAAAAAATGAACTCTATGGGACTTCCCTGGTGGCACAGAGGTTAAGAATCCGCCTGCCAATGCAAGAGACACGAGTTCAAGCCCTGATCCGGGAAGATCCCACATGCCGCGGAGCAACTAAGCCCATGCGCCACAACTACTAAGCCTGCGCTCTAGAGCCTGAGAGCCACAACTACTGAAGCCCGTGCGCCTAGAGCCCGTGCTCTGCAACAAGAGAAGCCACCACAAGGAGAAGCCCACTCACCACAACTAGAGAAAGGCTGCACGCAGCGAAAAAAAGAACTTTATAAGCAAGCAAGCGAACATAAAAGTAGTTCTAATGGTACATTAGTGGACAGTAGGATTAAGTGAAGAAAAACGTTTTATAACAAAAGAAAAACAAGGACAGTGAAAAATGTAAGTCAGTTTAACGTCAACTGATAGCATCAACCTCTCGGCTTTTGCCTAATTTTGATCACTGAAGTATAAAATGTTTTTTTCACATTAGCAAGATTTTACAGACAGCAAACAAGTAGCCCAGGACACCAACTACCCCTTTATTATGTTGACATGGTAATACACAAAGAGGTGCCTGATTTGGGCACAGAAATAAGCAGTACCATGGTACAGGGTGAAGACAACCAAGGCAGATACTAGGCAGAAACTTGGAACAAAGGAATAAAAAAAGGGAAGTCTTTGAAGATTATGTAAATGTATAAATCCAGGTTAGATATTTTAAAACTTTTCGATACTTCAGCTTGGTTTACACCTCACCCCAAAAACCCTGGTCACATCACACCCAAATAGGCAATAAAATATTCACTTGTACATACTCATTGTCACACTTGCTCTATGGACTAATATACAATCCTACATAGGGGAACCCATGAACTGGGGGCCTGGTGTGAATTGCTCAGCACTGGAACCATCTGGGGAAGCTTGCTGTTTGAATTCTTCTCCCAACTCCAGTCATCATCTCAAAGGCTCAGTTGGGGCGGGGTGGGTGGGGGTGGGTAGTACAGGGAGTTAATAGAGCCTACTGTATCCAAGAAACTACATCACCCTTTCGACCAAGATCTACTGAATAACAAGGTAACTACTCCCTGACCAGATCCAAAGTGACGGCAGAGAAGAGTCACAAATGTCTGTCAAAGGCTAACAGTTAAGGAGGAGTGTTAATGACTACCTGGCAAGGAAACATTTCCAAGATTAAAAGTGTTAAGAACAAAGGCAAAACATTGTGAAACTGGCTTAGAAAGTTGTGCTACCCAGTTATAATTTATTTTTAGGCTTTCTGTGTGTGACCTAACCCTAACACCTCCCTTCAAGAAAAGGAGGCAAGGGCAGCATGATAAAAGTAAGATAGAGGGACTTTCCTGGTGGCACAGCGGTTAAGAATCCGCCTGCCAATGCAGGCAACACAGATTCGATCCCTGGTCCGGGAAGTTCCCACATGCCGCGGAGCAACTAAGCCCATGCGCCCCAACTACTGAAGCCTGCGCGCCTAGAGCCCATGCTCCGCAACAAGAGAAGCCACCGCAATGAGAAGCCCACACGCCACAACATAGAGTAACCCCCACTCACCGCAACTAGAGAAAAGCCCATGCACAGCAACGAAGACCCAAAGCAGCCAAAAATAAATAAATAATTTTTTTAAAAAGTAGGATAGAATTCAACCATGATTTCTACACATAAGTCTGCACACAGAGATGAGAAAATGTACATAAAGTCACAAGATGCCTGATTTACGTTAATGTTTAATATCAAATACAGGACAAATGTAAACTATGCAAGACGAAAAGTTTGGAGCAATACAATCTACCAGTTGAAGGTTTATTAGATTCCTTAGTTTAAAATGATTTACCTTCATTTCCTCTCTCTCCTTTTTCTTCATTCCTGCATTAAGTATCCATATAAGACGCTTTTTACTTTTTTAAATGGAGAGCTCAGTTTTTTTTTTAATAAATTTATTTATTTTTGGCTGCGTTGCGTCTTTATTGCTGCACGAAGGCTTCTCATTGTGGTGGCTTCTCTTGTTGCAGAGCATGGGCTCTAGGTGCACGGGCTCCAGTAGTTGTGGCACACGGGCTTAGTAGTTGTGGCTCGCAAACTCTAGAGTGCAGGCTCAGTAGTTGTGGCGCACGGGCTTAGTTGCTCCGCGGCATGTGGGGTCTTCCCAGACCAGAGATCGAACCCATGTCCCCTGCCTTGGCAGGTGGATTCTTAAACCACTGAACCACTAGGGAAGTCCCTCCATATAAGACTTGATTGTGCTAGTGTCATTCAAAATAATAAAGTCCTAAAAACAATGTAGACTATAGAGAAACCTAACCATTTGCTCTATTTTTTATTTAACCTCAAGAGCTCAAATTTGTATTGGACAACTTTAGAAGACTATTAGTTCTAATACTTACAATGGCCCATGTCTCAGGAAAGAGCTAATAATGTATACCAGAGCAATACTATTTCAAGATATCAATTCCAATTGAAAATATTCAATAACAGTCTTATTTAAGCTCTATATTCATTTACTCAACAAAAATTTATTGAGTCCTGAATATGTGTTGGGCATTGCTCCAGGCACAAGCAAAATAACTTGGGAATTTTGCAAAAAATAAACTTCGATTAACATTATGATTTTTCTAACACATATAATCATTTATGAGGCCTATTTTTTTCACAGATACACAGAATTAATTCTTGGTTTTGTTATCAAGATTATTCTTTTGCCGGACTTCCCTGGGGGTCCAGTGGCTAACACTCCGCACTCCCAATGCAGCAGGCCTGGGTTCGATCCTTGGTCAAGGAACTAGATCCCACATGCTGCAACTAAAGATCCCACATAAATAAGTAAACAAACAAACATATAAAAAGATGGGGCTTCCTTGGTGGCGCAGTGATTAAGAATCTGCCTGCCAATGCAGGGGACAGGGGTTCGAGCCCTGGTCCGGGAAGATCCCACATGCCGCAGAGCAACTAAGCCCGTGTGCCACAACTACTGAAGGCTGCATGCCTAGAGCCCGTGCTCCGCAGCAAGAGAAGCCACTGCAATGAGATGCCCGCGCACCCAACGAAGAGTAGCCCCAGGTCGATGCAACTAAAGAAAGCCCGTGTGCAGTAACGAAGACCCAGTGCAACCAAAAATAAATTAATTTTAAAAAA
>NW_027672390.1:0-21000 GCF_964165515.1 Mesoplodon bidens
TTCCTGTGAGCACTGTCACCATGGCCACCTTAACCATGGGCACTATCACCGGCAGCATTATCAGCATCTGCACAACAGGCATGATAACTGTCACCATGGGTCCTATCACCGTGAGCATGGGTACCATGGGGACTGTCACCATGTGCACTGCCCCATCGAGACTTTCACCATGGTAAATGCCACCATGAGCACTGTCACCATGAGAACTGTCACTATAAGATTTGCCACCATGGCACTTTCTCAATGAATACTGTCACCATGGGTATGTTCACCTTGGGCACTGTCACCATAAGCAGCATTACCATGAGCACTTTCACTGTGAGCACTGTCACCATGGGCACTGGCACAGTGCGGACTGTCACCATGAGCCCTGTCACCATGGGCAATGTCACTGTGAGAAGTGTCACCATAGGCAATGCCACTGTGGGAACTGTCACCATGGGAATTGCCACCATGGGCACTGTCATCTTGTGCACTGTCACCATGGGTACTGCAACCATGAGCACTGTCACCATGAGCACTATCACCATTGGCAGTATCAACATGTGAACTGTCACCATGGTCACTATCACCATGAGAAATGTCAGCATGGGCACTGTCACCGTGGGCACTGGCACCGTGGGCAATGTCACCATGGGCACTATCACTGTGAGCACTGTCAACATGAGCACGTCACCATGGGCACTGTCAACATGGCTACTCTCTCCATTGGCAATGTCACCATGAGCATTGTCAGCATGGGCAATTTCACCATGAGCATTGTCACCAAAGGAACTATCACCAAGAGCAATGTCACCGTGGGCACTGTCACCATGGGCACTATCACCATGGTTATTGTTATCATGTGCACTTTCCCCGTGAGCACTGTCACCATGGGCAGTGTCACCATGGGCACTGTCACCATGAGCACTGTCACCATGGATATTTCCTCCATGGGCACTGTCACCATTGTCACTGTCACCGTGAGCGCTCTCCCCATTGCACTGTGATCATGGGCACTCTCACCATGGGTCTATCACTGTGAGTATTGCCAGCATGAGCAGTGTCACTATGGGCACTGCCACTGTGAGCGATATCACCATGAGCACAGACACTGTGAACACTATCACCCTAAGAACTGTCATCACTGGCACTGGCACCATGAGCATTGTCACCATGGGCACTTCCACCATGAGCACTGTCACAGTGAGGAGGGTCTCCTTCGGCAGTGTCACAATGGGCACTCTCAACGTGTTCACTATCACCGAAAGCAAGTTTACCATTGGCACTGTCACAATGTGCAGTGTCACCATCGGCATTGTTCCCATGGGAACTGCCACCAGGAGCACTGTCACCAGGAGCACTGTCACCACGAGCACTGCCACCTTGGGCACTTCTATTATGAGTACTGTCACCATGAGAACGGTTGCTCTGAGAACTGCCACCATGGGTATTTTCACCATGAGTACTGTCACCATGGGTATTGTCACCATTTGCACTGTCACCATGCTCAATATCACCGCAAGGAGTATCACCATAAGCAATGTCACCATGAGCATTGTCACCATGGGCATTGTCACCATGGGCACTGTCACCATGGGCACTTTATCATTGAGTACTCTCACCATGAGTAATATCACCATGGGCACTGTCACCATGAGAAGTATCACCGTGAGCAATGTCACCAAGAGCACTGTCACCATGAGCACTGCCACCTTGGGCACTACTATTATGAGCACTGTCACGATGAGAACCCTCACTATGCGAACTGCCACAATGTGTATTTTCACCATGAGTACTGTCACCATGGGTATTGTCACCATTTGCACTGTCACCATCAGAACTGTCACTATGAGAATTGCCACCGTGGGCACTTTGATGATGAATAGTGTCACCATGGGTATTTTCACCATGGGCATTGTCACCGTGAGCAGTATTACTGTGAGCACGTTCACTGTGAGTGCAGTCACCATGCACACTGGCACAATGTGGACTGTCACCGTGAGCCCTGTCACCATGGGCACTCTCACCATGAGAACTCTCACCATGGACACTGTCACCATGGGCACTATCACCGTGAGAATTATCACCATGGTTATTGTCACCATGGGCAATGTCACCATGGGCGCTGTCCCTTGTGTACTGTCAGAGTGAGCACTGTCACCATGGGTTCTGTAAACATGAACACTGTCCCCATGAGTACTGTCAATATTTGACAGTATCACCATGTGCACTCTCCCCACGGGCTCTATCAACAAAAGAACTGTCAGCATGGGCACCGTCACTGTGTGCACTGGCACCATGGGCACTGCCACCATGGGCAATGTCACCATGGGCACTTTCACTGTGAGCACTGTCAACATGAGCACGTCACCATGGGCACTGTCAACTTGGGTGCTCTCTCCAAGGGTACTGTCACCGTGAGAATTGTCACCATGGGCAATTTCACCATGAGCAATGTCAACATGGCCACTGTCATCATGGGCACTGTCTCCATGGGCAGTGTCAGCGTGAGCACTGTCACCATAGGAAATGTCACCGTGGGAACTGTCACCATGGGCACTGTCATCATGGGCATTCTCAACATGAGCACTGTCACCATGGGCAGTGCCACCATCCGCACTGTCACTGTGATCCCTGTCACCATGGGTACTGCAACCATGAGCATTGTCACCATGAGTACTCTCAGCATGGGTTCTCACCATCTGCACTACCACCTTGTGCACTCTGACCATGGGCACTATCACTGTGAGCACTTTCACCATGAGTAGTGTCATCATGGGCACTGTCACCAAGGGCACGGCCACCGTGTGAACGTTTACCATGGTCAGTGTCACCGTGAGCACTGTCACCATGGGAACTACCAACATAAGCACTGTCATCATGAGCACTTTCAGAATGTAAACTCTCACCATGGGCACTATCAGCATGAGGACTCTCACCATCGGATCTGTCGCCATGGGCACTATCACGTTGAGCATTATCACCATGAGTACTCCCACCATGGGTATTGTCACTATGGGCACTATCAGCATTAGAACTGTCACCGTGGTCACTCTCAGCATGGGCTTTTTCACTGTGAGCACTGTCACGATAGGCAATGTCACGGTTTGCACTGTCCTCATGGGCCCAGTCACCGTGAGCACTATCACCTTGAGGGTGGTGTCCATGGGCACTGTCACCATAGGCACTACCAACTTGAGAATTATTACCATGTGTACTCTCAGCTTGGGCACAGTCAACAAGGGCACTATCACGTTGCTCACTATTACTGTGAGCACTGTCACCATGGGCACCTTAACCATGGGCATTATCACCGTGAGCACTATCACCATCGGCACTATCACTGTGATCACTGTCACCATGGACACTCTCATGGTGCGCACGATTACCATGGGCATGCTAACTGTGAGCACTGTCACCATGGGTAATGCAAACATGCGCAAACTCACTGTGAGCAATGTCAGCATGGGTTGTCACCGTGTGCTCTGTCACCATGAGCACTGTCACCATGGGCTCTGTCACAATTTTTCATTGCCACCATGTGCACTACAACCATGTGCACTGTCACCATGGACACTATCATCATGTGCGCTGTCACCATGAGTACAGTCATCATGGGCAATGTCACCAATGTCACGGCCAACATCTGCAATCTTACCATGGTCACTATCACTGTGAGCACTGTCACCAATGGAACTACCAACATGGGCACTGTCATCATGAGCACTTTCACCATGTGAACTGTCACCATGGGCATTTTCACCATGGGCACTATCAACGTGAGAACTGTCACCATGAGCATTGTCACCATAGGCACAGTCACCGTGAGAACTGTCACCATGCACACTGTCAACAGGGGCACTATCACATTGAGCAGTATCACCATGTGTACTGTCACCATGGGCACTGCCACCATGGGCACGGTCACCAAGTACACTATCACTATGCTCACTATTCCTGTGAGCACTGTCACCATGGCCACCTTAACCATGGGCACTATCACCGGCAGCATTATCAGCATGTGCACAACAGGCATGATAACTGTCACCATGGGTCCTATCACCGTGAGCATGTGTACCATGGGCACTGTCACCATGTGCACTGCCCCATCGAGACTCTCACCATGGTAAATTCCACCATGAGCACTGTCACCATGAGAACTGTCACTATAAGTATTTCCACCTTGGGCACTTTCTCGATGAGTACTGTCACCATGGGTATGTTCACCTTGGGCACTGTTACCATAAGCAGCATTACCATGACCACTTTCACTGTGAGCACTCTCACCATGGGCACTGGCACAGTGCGGTCTGTCACCATGAGCCCTGTCACCATGGGCAATGTCACCGTGAGAAGTGTCACCATAGGCAATGCCACTGTGGGAACTGTCACCATGGGAATTGCCACCATGGGCACTGTCATCTTGTGCACTGTCACCATGGGTACTGTAACCATGAGCACTGTCACCATGAGCACTATCACCATTGGCAGTATCAACATGTGAACTGTCACCATGGGCACTATCACCATGAGAAATGTCAGCATGGGCACAGTCTCTGTGGGCACTGGCACCGTGGGAACTTCCACCATGGGCAATGTCACCATGGGCACTATCACTGTGAGCACTGTCACCATGAGCACTGTCTCCACGAACACTGCCCCGTTGGGCACTGCTTTATGAGTACTGTCACCATGAGAACGGTTGCTCTGAGAACTGCCACCATGGGTATTTTCACCATGAGTACTGTCACCGTGAGTATTGTCACCATTTGCACTCTCACCATGCTCAATATCACCGCAAGGAATATCACCTTAGGCAATGTCACCATGAGCATGGTCACCATGGGTATTATCACCATTTTGCACTGCCACCATGTGCACTATCACCATGGGCACTTTATCATTGAGTACTCTCACCATGAGTAATATCTCCATGGGCACTGTCACCATGAGAAGTATCACTGTGAGCAATGTCACCAAGAGCAGTGTCACCACGAGCCCTGCGACCTTGGGCACTACTATTATGAGCAGTGTCATGATGAGAACCCTCACTACAAGAACTGCCGCTATGTGTATTTTCACTAAGAGTATTCTCACCATGGGTATTGTCACCATTTGTTCTGTATCCAAGAGCACTGTCACAACGAGCACTGCCACCATGGGCGCTACTATTTTGAGCACTGTCACGTTGAGAACGCTCACTATGAAACTGCTGCAATGTGTATTTTCACCATGAGTACTGTCTCCATGGGTATTGTCACCATTTGCATTGTCACCATGAGCACTGTCACCATGAGAACTGTCACTATGAGAATTGCCACCATGGGCCCTTTGATGATGAATAGTGTCACCATGGGTATTTTCACCATGGGCATTGTCACCCTGAGCAGTATTACCGTGAGCACTTTCACTGTGACCTCTGTCACCATGGGCACTGTCAGTGTGATCACTGTCACCATGGGTATTGCAACCATGAGCATTGTCACCATGAGTTCTCTAAGCATGGTTTCTCACTGTGTGCACTACCACCATGGGCACTATCACCGTTAGCACTGTCACCATGAGTACTGTCATCATGGGAAATGTCACCAAGGGCACGGCCACCATGTGAAATGTTACCATTATCACTTTCACCATGAGCACTGTCACCATGGGAACTACCAACATTGGAACTGTCATCATGAGCACTTTCAGAATGGAAACTATCACCATGGGCACTGTCAGCGTGAGGACTCTCACCATCGGCACTATCCTCATGGTCACTATCACGTTGAGCATTATCACCATGTGTACTTTCACCATGTGTATGATCACCATGTGCACTGTCACCATGAGAACTGTCACCGTGAGTCATGTCTCAATGCGCATTGTCACTCTGACCACTGTCACAATGGGAACTATCACCATGAGCTCTCTCACGATGGTAACTGTCACCAAGGGCGCTCCCATTTTCGGCACTGTCTATTGGCACTGTCACTGTGGGCACTGCCACCGTGAGCATTATTACCATGAACACTGCTTCCGTGAGCATCATCATCATAAATACTGTCACCATGGGAACTGTCACCTTTGCTGTGACCAACATGGACACTCTCATGGTGTGCACGGTCACCGTGGGCACTCTCACCATGGGCACTATCACCATGAGCAATGACACCATGAGAACTGTCACCATTGGCACTGTCACTATTTTGCACTGCCACCAGGTGCACTACCACTATGGGCACTGTTACCATCGGCACTATCACCATGAGCACCATTATCATGGGCACTGCAACCATGAGCACTGTCTCCAAGAGCAGTGTCTGCACGAGCATTGCCACCATGGATACTGCCACCATGAGCACTGTCACAATGAGTACTGTCACTATGAGAACTGCCACCATGGGCATTTTCACCATCATTACTGTCACCGTGGGTATTATCACCTTGGACCCTGTCACCGTGAGCAGTATCACTGTGAGCACCATCACCCTGAGTAGTGTCACCATGGGCACAGAGAAAATGCTGACTGTCACCATGGGCAGTATCATGGTGAGAGCAGTCACTGTTGTCCCTGTCACATGGGCAGGGTCAACGTGAGCACTCTCACTATGAGAATTATCACCATAGGCACTCTCACCGTGAGAACTGTCACCATGGACACTGTCACCATGGGCACTATCACCGTGAGCAGTATCACCATGTGTACTGTCACCATGGGCCCGGCCACTAAGTGCAGTATAACTATGGGCACTATTACTGTGAGCACTGTCACCAGAGGCAATGTCACAGGGGGCACTGTCACCATGGACACTGTCATCATGGGCAGTGTCACTGTGGGCACTGTCACCTTGAGTTCTGCAATCTTGTGCACTGTAACCGTGAGGAATGTCAGCATGGGTTGTTACCGTCTGCACTGTAACCATGAGCACTGTCACCATGGGAACTGTCACTATTTGTCAATGCCACCATATGCACTAAAACCATGGGCACTCTCACCGTTGGCACTATCACCGAGAGCACTGTCACCATCATTATTGTCATCATGGGCATTGTCACCAAGGGCACAGCCACCATATGCACTCTTTCCATGGTCAGTATCACTGTGAGCACTGTCACCATGGGAAATACCAACATGGGCACTGTCATCATGAGCGCTTTTACCATGGGAACTCTCACCATGGGCAATTTCACCATGGGAACTATTAATGTGAGGACTATCACAATTGGCACTATCAATTTGTACAGTATCACCATGGTAACTGTCACTATTGGCACTGTCACCGTGGCAGTGTCACCATGAGCACTGTCATGATGAACATTGCATCATAGGCACTGTCAGCATGAGAAGTGTCACCATGCGTACTGTCAACATGGGCACTATCACCTTGAGCAGTGTCACCATGTGTACTGTCAACATGGGCACGGTCACCAAGTACACTATCACAATGTTCCCAATTACCTTGAGCACTGTCACAATGGGCACCTTAACCATAGGCACTATCACCGTGAGAACTATCACCATCGGCACTATCACCGTGAGCACTGTCACCATGGGCACTATCACTGTGAGCACGGTTACCATGTGCAATGTCACCATGTGCACAGCTACCATCGGCACTCTCACCATGGGAACTGCCAACATGAGCACTGTCACCACGAAGACTGCCAACCAGGGCACTGCCACCATGAGCACAGTCACCATGGGAGCTCCGAATATGGGCACTGTAATCAGGAGCACTGTCACCATGGGAAGTTTCACCATGGGCATTATCAACTTAGGACAGCCACCATGGGCACTATCACCTTGAGCAGTATCGCCATGGTCACTGTCACCGTGAGCACTTACACTGTGGCAGTGTCACCATGGACACTGTCACGATAAGCATTGTCACCATAGGCACTGTCACCATGGGAACAGTCACCAGGCACACTGCCACCATTGGTAATCTCACCATGTGCACTGCCACCATCATGACTCTCACCATGGGAACTGCCACCATGAGCACTGTCACCAAGAGCAGTGTCACCATGAGCACTGCCTCCTAGGGCACTGCCACCATGAGCACTGTCACCATCAGAACTCTCACTATGAGAATTTCCACCATAGGATTTTCACCATGAGTACTGTCACCATGAGCAATGTCAGCATGGGCACTCTGATCTTGGGCACTATCAACATGGGCACTGTCATCGTGGGCAGTGTCACAATGGGAATTATCACCATGGGCTTTGTCAGCATGGGCACTGTCACCGGGAGATCTGTTACTGTGAGCTCAGTCACCCTGTGTATTATCACCATCGGCACTAACACCGTGAGAATTGTGAACATGGGCAATGTCAGCATGGGGAAATTACCATGAGCACTCTCACCATGAGTACTATCACCCTGGGTATTGTTACCATGAGCACTGTCACCGTGAGCACTACACATAGAGAATTGTGACTATGGGCACTTTCACCATGGACACTTTCACCAAGGGAACTATCACATGAGCACTGTCACCAGGCACACTATCACCGTGAGGACTATCACCTTAAGAAATGTCACCATGAGCAATGTCACCATGGGCTCTGTCACCATTTCTCACTCCCACCATGTGCAGTATCACCATGGGCATTATAACCATGAGTACTGTCACCATGGGTAAAATCACCATGGGCACTTTCACTGTGAGGAGTAACTGTGCAGCATGTCTCAATGGGCACTGGCACAATGGGCATTCTCACTCTGAGCACTGTCACAATGGGCACTATCACCGTGAGCTGTCTCACCATGGTAACTGTCAACATGGGCACTGTCACTTTCGGCACTGTCCATGAGCACTGTCACTGAGGGCACTGCCACCGTGAGCATTATTGCCATGAACACTGCTTCCGTGAGCACTATCATCATAAGTACTGTCACCAAGGGAAATGTCACCATTGCCGTGACCACCATGGACACTCTCACGGTGTGCACTGTCACCAGGGGCACTGCCACCATGGGCAATGACACCATGAGCACTGTCACTGTGGGAACTGTCACCATGGGCACTATCACCATGAGCAATGTCACAATGGGAACAGTCACCATTGCCGTGACCACCATGGACAATCTCACGGTGTGCACTGTCACCAGGGGCTCTGCCACCATGGGTAATGTCACCATGAGCACTGTCACCGTGGGCACTCTCACCATGAGCAATGTCACCATGAGAACTGTCACCATTGGCACTCTAATTATTTTGCACTGCCACCAGGTGAACTACCACCATGGGCACTTTCACCATTGGCACTATCACCATGAGCACCATGACCATGGGCACTGAAACCGTGAGCACTGTCTCCAAGAGCAGTGTCAGCATGAGCATTGCCACCTTGGATACTGCCATCATGAGCACTGTCACAATGAGAACTGTCACTCTGAGAACTGCCACTATGGGCATTTTCACCATGATTACTGTCACCGTGGGTATTGTCACCTTCGGCACTGTCACCATGAGCTCTCTCACTGTGAGCACCATCATCCTGAGCAATGTCACCATGGGCACAGCCACAATGTGGACTGTCACCATGGGCAGTATCACGGTGAGAACAGTCACCGTGGTCACTGTCACCGTGGGCAATGTCAATGTGAGCACTCTCCCTATGAGAATTATCACCATAGGCACTCTCATGGTGAGAACTGTCACCATGGGCACTGTCAACATGGAGACTATCACCTTGAGCACTGTCACCATGAGCAATGTCACCATGGTCACTTTCATCCTGAGAACTATCAGCACGGTGACTATCACCATTGGCAATGACACCGTGGGGATTTCACCATGAGCACGATCACAATGGGCAATGTGTACATGGGCAGTTTCACCATGAGCACTGTCACTATTGGCACTATCACCATCGACACTGTCACCATGGACACGGTCATCGTGAGCACTGTCACCATGGGCCTTGTTACACTGGGCACTGTCACCATGGGCAATGTCACCACTAGCACTGTCACCATTGACACGGTGATCTTGGGCTCTGTCACCATGTGCACTTTCACCGTGGGCACTGTCACAATGGGAAGTATGACCATGTGATTTATCAGCGTGGGCACTGTAACCGTGGGCACTTATACCATGGCATATATCACAAAAGCACTGTAATCATGTGCAATGTCACCATGAGCACCATCACCATGAGCACTGCCACCATCGGTAATCTCACCATGTGCACAGCCACCATCGGTACTCTCACCACGGTAACTTCCACCATGAGCACTGTCACCAAGAGCACTGTCACCAAGAGAACTTCCTCTTAGGGCACTGCCACCATGAGCACTGTCACCATGAGAAGTGTCACCATGAGAACTCTCACTATGAGAAATGCCACCATAAGCATTTTCACCATGAGCACAGTCACCATGAGCAATGTCAGCATTGGCACTCTGATCTTGGGCACTGTCACCATGGGCACTGTCATCATGGCCAGTGTCACTCTGGGCACTGTCACCATGTGTACCGCAACCTTGTGCCCTGTAACCATGAGGAATGTCAGCATGGGTTGGTACCGTGTGCACTGTAACCATGAGCACTGTCACCATGGCAACTGTCACCATTTTTCACTGCCACCCTCTGCACTAAAACCATGGGCACTGTCACCACAGGCAGTATCACCGTGAGCACTGTCACCGTCAGTACTGTCATCATGGGCATTGTCACCAAGGGCACAGCCACCATATGCACTCTTTCCATGATCAGTATCGCTGTGAGCACTGTCACCATAGGAACTACCAACATAGGCAGTCATCATGAGCACTTTTACCATGGGAACTCTCACCATGGGCAATTTCACCATGGAAACTATTAACGTGAGGACTGTCACCATGGGCACTATCACTTTGTGCAGTATCACCATGGTAACTGTCAACATTGGCACTGTAACCGTGGCAGTGTCACCATGGGCAATGTCATGATGAACATTGTCATCATAGGCACTGGCACTGTGGGAAGTGTAACCATGCGTACTGTCAACATGGGCACTATCACCTTGAGCAGTATCACCATGTGTACTGTCAACATGGGTACAGTCACCAAGTGCACTATCACTATGCTCGCAATTACTGTGAGCACTGTCACAATGGGCACCATAACCATTGGCACTATCACTGTGAGAACTATCACCATCGGCACTATCACCGTGAGCACTGTCACCATGGGCACTATCACTGTGAGCACGGTTACCATGGGCAATGTCACCATGTGCACAGCTACCATCGGTACTGTCACCATGGGAACTGCCACCATGAGTACTGTCACCACAAGGACTGCCACCCAGGGCAGTGCCACCAAGAGCACAGTCACCAGGGCAACTCTGAATATGGGCACTGTAATCAGAAGCACTTTCACCATGGGAACTGTCACCATGGGAACTTTCACCATGGGCATTATCAACGTTAGCACAGCCACCATGGACACTATGAACTTGAGCAGTATCACCATGGTCACTGTCACCATAAGCACTTACACTGTGGCAGTGTAACTGTGGCAGTGTCACCATGGGCACAGTCACGATGAACATTGTCACCATAGGCACTGTAACCGTGAGAACAGTCACAATGTGCACTGCCACCATCGGTAATCTCACAATGTGCACTGCCACCATTGGTACTCTCACCATGGGAACTGCCACCATGAGCACTGTCACCAAGAGCACTGTCACCACGAGCACTGCCTCCTAGGGCACTGCGACCCTGAGCACTGTCACCATGAGAACTCTCACTATGAGAACTGCCACCATACGCATTTTCACCATGAGTACTGTCACCGTGAGCAATGTCAGCATGGGCACTCTGATCTTGAGCACTGTCTACTCTGGCACTGTCATTGTGGGCACTGTCACAATGGGTAGTATCACCATGGGCTTTGTTAGCATGGGCACTGGCACCATGGGCACTGCCATCGTGAGATCTGTTACCGTGAACTCTGTCACCCTGGCTATTGTCACCATGGGCACTATCACCATGAGAATTGTTAGCATAGGCACTGTCAGCATGGAGACTATCAGCATGAGCACTGTCACCATGAGTCCTATAACCCTGGGTATTGTTCCCATGGGAACTGTCACCGTGAGCACTACACCTTGAGAATTGTGACTATGGGCACTGTCACCATGGGCACTTTCACCAAGGGCACTATCATCATGAGTACTGTCACCAGGCGCACTATCACCATAAGGTCTATCACCTTAAGCAGTATCACCATGAGCAATGTCACCATTGGCTCTGTCACCATTTTCCACTGCCACCGTGTGCAGTATCACCATGGGCACTTTAACCATTAGTACTCTCACCATGGGTAAAATCACCATGGGCACTGTCACCTTGAGAACTGTCACCATGCAGCATTTCTCAATGGGCACTGGCACAATAGGCATTGTCACTCTGAGCAGTGTCACAATGGGCACTATCACCGTGAGCCTTCTCACCATGGTAACTGTCACCATGGGCACTGTCACTTATGGCACGGTCCATGAGCACTGTCACTGTGGGCACTGCCACCATGAGCATTATTACCATGAACACTGCTTCCGTGAGCACTATCATCGTAAGTACTGTCACCATGGGAACTGTCACAACTGCTGTGACCACCATGGACACTCTCACAGTGTGCACTGTCTGCATGGTCACTGTCACTTTTGGCAATGTCTATGGGCACTCTCACTGTGGGCACTGCTACCCTGAATACTATTACCATGAACACTGCTTCCGTGAGTATTATCATCGTTAGTACTGTCACCATGGGAACTGTCACCATTACCGTGACCACCATGGACACACTCACAGTGTGCACTGTCAACAGGGGCACTGTCACCATGGGCACTATCACCATGAGCAATGTCACCATGAGAACAGTCACCATTGGCACTGTCACTATTTTGCACTGTCACTAGGTGCACTACCACCATGGACACTGTCACAATCGGCACTATCACCATGAGCACCATTACCATGGGCACTGCAGCAATGAGCACTGTCTCCAAGAGCAGTGTCAGCACGAGCATTGCCACCTTGGATACTTCCACTATGAGCACTGTCACAATGAGAACTGCCACTATGAGAACTGCCACCATGGGCATTTTCACCCTGATTACTGTCACCGTGGGTATTGTCACCTTGGGCACTGTCACCGTGAGCATTATCACTGTGAGCACCATCACCCTGAGCAGTGTCACCATGGGCACAGCCATTATGCGGACTGTCACCATGGGCAGTATCATGGTGAGAACAGTCACCGTGGTCACTGTCAACATGGGCAGTGTCAACGTGAGCACTCTCACTATGAGAATTATCACCATAGGCACTGTCACCGTGAGAACTCTCACCATGGGCACTGTCAACATGGAGACTATCACCTTGAGCACTGTCACCATGAGCAATGTCACCATGGTCACTTTCACCCTGAGAACTATCACCACAGTGACTATCACCATTGACACTGACACTGTAGTGTGTCACCATGAGGACTATCACAATGGGCAATGTCTACATTGGCAGTTTCACCATAAACACTGTCACTCCTGGCACTATCACCATCAGCACTGTCACCATGGGCATGGTCAGCGTGAGCACTGTCACCATGGGCCTTGTCACACTGGGTGCTGTCACCATGGGCATTGTCACCATTAGCACTGTCACCATGGGCACTGTGATCTTTGGCACTATCACCATGTGCACTTTCACCGTGGGCACTGTCACAATGGGAAGTATCACCATGGTATTTATCAGTGTGGGCACTGTCACCGTGGGAACTTACACCATGGCATCTGTCACTATAAGCACTGGAATCATGTGCACTGTCACCATGAGCACCATCACCATGACCACTGCCACAATGAGCACTGTCACTTATGGCACTGCCAACATAAGCAGTGTCACAATCAGCACTGTCACCATGGGCATGGCACCCTGGATATTGTCACCATGGGCACTGTCTCCATGAGAACTGTTAAAATGAGCTCTGTCACCCTCGGTATTGTCACCATGGGCACTGTCACACTGAGAATTGAGAACATGGGGACTGTCACCATGGGCAGTATTACCATGAGCACTGTCACCATGAGTACTGTCACCCTGGGCATTGTCACCATGAACACTATCACCATGAACACTACACTGTGAGAATTATTACTGTGGGTGCTGTCACCATGGGCTCTTTCACAATGGGTACTACTACCGAGAGCACTGTACCCATGAACACCGTCACTGTGTGCAGTGTCACCATGCACACTATCACCGTAAGGACTATCACCATAAGCAATGTCACCATGAGCAATGTCACCATGGGCACTGTCACCATTTCGCACTTCCACCATGAGCAGTGTCACCATGGGCATTTTAATCATGATTACTCTCACCATGTGTAATATCACCATGGGCACTGTCACCATGAGAACTGTCACAGTGCAGCATGTCTCGATGGGAACTGGTACAAAAGGCATTGTCACTATGAGCATTGTGACAATGAGCACTATCACTGTGAGAAATCTCACCATGCTGACTGTCTCCATGGCACTGTCAACGTGAGAACTGTCACCATGGGCACTGTCACTGTCATCACTGTCACCATGAGCACTGTCATTGTGGGCACTGCCACCATGGGCATGTCACCATGGCCACTATCACCGTGAGTCATATCACCGTGGGTACTGTCACCATGGGCATGGCCACTAAGTGCCCTATAACTATGGGCACTATTACCATGGACGCTGTCACCATGGGCAGTTTAACCATGGGCACTATAACTGTGAGTACTCTCACCATAGACAATGTCACTGTGGGCACTGTCATCATGGGCAGTGTCACTGTGGGCACTGTCACCATAGGAACTGCAACCTTGTGCACTGTAACCGAGAGGAATGTCAGCATGTGTTGTTACCATGTGCACTGAAACCATGAGCACTGTCACCATGGCAACTGTCACCATTTTTCACTGCCACCATATGCACTACACACATGTGCACTCTCACCATGGGCACTATCACCGTGAGCACCGTCACCATCAGTACTGTCATCATGGGCATTGTCACCAAGGTCACAGCCACCATATGCACTCTTTTCATGGTCAGTATCACTGTGAGCACTGTCACCATGGGAACTACCAACAAGGGCACGGTCATCATGAGCACTCTCACCATGGGAACTCTCACCATGGGCAATTTCACCATGGGCACTATTAACGTGAGGACTTTCACCATGGGCACTATCACTTTGTGCAGTATCACCATGGTCACTGTGACCATTGGCACTGTCACCGTGGCACTGTCACCATGGGTACTGTCATGATGAACATTGTCATCATAGGCACTGTCACCATGGGAAGTGACACCATGTGCACTGTCCAAATGGGCACTATCACCTTGAGCAGTATCACCATGTGTACTGTCAACATGGGCATAGTCACCAAGTGCACTATCCCTATGCTCACAATTACCGTGAGCACTGTCACAATGAACACCTTAACCATGGGCACTGTACTATCACCATCAGCACTATCAGCGTGAGCACTGTCTCCATGGGCACTATCACTGTGAGCATGGTTACCATGGGCAATGTCACCATGTGCACAGGTAGCATCGGTACTCTCACCATGGGTACTGCCACAATGAGCACTGTCTCCCCGAGGACTGCCACCCAGGGCACTGATACCATGAGCACTGTCACCATGGGAACTCCAAACATGGGCAATGTAATCAGAAGCACTTTCACCATGGGAACTGTCACCATGGAAACTTTCACCATGGGCATTATCATCGTTAGGACAGCCACCATGGGCACTATCACCTTGAGCAGTATCACCATGGTCTATGTCACCATGAGCACTTACACCATGGAAGTGTCACCATGGCACTGTCACGATGAGCATTGTCACCATAGGCACTGTCACTGTGAGAACAGTCACCATGCGCACTGCCACCATCGGTACTCTCACCATGGGAACTGCCACTATGAGCACTGTCACCAAGAGCACAGCCTCCTAGGGCACTGCCACCATGAGCACTGTCACCATGAGAACCCTCACTATGAGAATTGCCACCATAGGCATTTACACCATGAGTACTGTCACCATGAGCAATGTCAGCATGGTTACTCTGAACTTGGGCACTGTCACCATGGGCACTGTCATCGTGGGCACTGTCACAATGGGAAGTATCACCATGGGTTTTGTCAGCATGGGCACTGTCAGCATGGGCACTGTCACCATGGGCACTGCCACCGTGAGATCTGTTACCATGAGCTCTGTCATCCTGGGTATTGTCACCATGGGCACTATCACCGTGAGAATTGTGAACATGGGCACTGTCACCATGGGGACTGTCACCATAAGCACTGTCACCATGAGTGCTATCACTCTAGGTATTGTTACCTTCGGCACTGTCACCGTGAGCACTACAATTTGAGTATTGTGGCTATGGGCACTGTCAGCATGGGCACTTTCATCAAGGGACCTATCACCGTGAGTACTGTCACCAAGCACACTATCACCATGAGCACCATTACCGTGGGCAATGCAACCATGAGCACTGTCTCCAAGAGCAGTGTCAGCACGAGCATTGCCACCTTGGATACTGCCACCATGAGCACTGTCACAATAAGAACTGTCACTATGAGAACTGTAACATTGGGCATTTTCACCATGATTACTGTCACCGTGGGTATTGTCACCATGGGTACTGTCACCATGATCACTATCACTGTGAGCACCATCACCCTGAGCAGTGTCACCATGGGCACAGCCACAATACAGTCTGTCACCATGGGCAGTATCACGGTGAGAACAGTCACCGTGGTTACTGTCACCATGGGCAGTGTCAACATGAGCACTCTCACTATGAGAATTATCACCATAGGCACTGTCACCGTGAGAACTGTCACCATGGGCACTGTCAACATGGAGATTATAACCTTGAGCACAGTCACCATGAGCACTGTCACCATGAGCAATGTCACCATGGTCACTTTCACCCTGAGAACTATCAGCACGGTGACTGTCACCGTTGGCACTGACACCGTGGATTTCTCACCAAGAGGACTATCACAATGGGCAATGTCTACATGGGCAGTTTCACCTTGAGCACTGTCACTATTGGCACTATCACCATCGGCACTGTCACCATTGCCACCCTCAACGTGAGCACTGTCACCATGGGTCTTGTCACACTTGGCACTGTCACTATGGACAATGTCACCATTAGCACTGTCACCATGGGCACTGTGATCTTGGGCACTGTCACCATGTGCACTTCACCGTGGCCACTGTCACAATGGTAAGTATCACCATGGGATTTATCAGTGTGGGCACTGTCACCGTGGGCACTTATACCATCGTATCTATCACCATAAGCACTGTAATCATGCGCACTCTCACCATGAGCACTGTCACCCTGACCACTGCCACAATGAGCACTGTCACTTATGGCACTGCCAGCATGAGCAGTGTCACCATCAGCACTGTCACCATTGACATGGCACCCTGGGTATTGTCACCATGGACACTGTCACTATGAGCACTCTCACCATGGGCATTTTCACCCTAGGTACTCTCACCATGGGCACTGTCACCATTAGAACTGTTAACATGAGCTCTGTCACCCTGGGTATTTTCACCATGGGCATTATCAACGTTAGGACAGCTACCATGGGCACTATCACATTAAGCAGTGTCAACATGGTCTCTTTCACCGTGAGCACTTTCACCATGGCAGTGTCACCGTGGCAGTGTCACCATGGGCACTGTCACGATCAGCATTGTCACCATAGGCACTGTCACTGAGAGAACAGTCACCATGCACACTGCCACCATCGGTAATATCATCATGTGCACTGCAACCATCGGTACTCTCACCATGAGAACTGCCACCATGAGCACTGTCACCAAGAGCACTGTCACCACGAGCACTGCCTCCTAGGGCACTGCCACCATTAGCACTGTCACCATGAGAACTCTCACTATGAGAATTGCCGCCATAGGCATTTTCACCATGAGTACTGTCACCATGAGCAATGTCAGCATGGGCACTCTGATCTTGGGCACTGTCACCATGGGCACTTTCATCATGGGCACTGTCACAATGGGAAGTATCACCATGGGCTTTGTCAGCATGGGCAATGTCACCATGGGCACTGTCACTGTGAGATCTGTTACCGTGAGCTTTGTCATCCTGGGTATTGTCACCATGGGCACTATCACTGTGAGAATTGTGAACATGGGCACTGTCAGCATGGACACTATCACCATGAGCACTGTCACCTTGAGTACTATCACCCTGGGTATTGTTACCATGGGCACTGTCACCGTGAACACTACACCTTGAGAATTGTGTCTATGGGCACTGTCACCATGGGCACTTTCACCAAAGGCACTATCACCATGAGCACTGTCACCAGGTGCACTATCACCGTAAGGACTATCACCTTAAGCAATGTCACCATGAGCAATGTCACCATGGGCTCTGTCACCATTTCGCTGTGCCACCATGTGCAGTATCACCATGGGCACTTTAACCATGAGTACTGTCACCATGGGTTAAATCACCATGGGCACTGTCAACGTGAGAACTGTCACCGTGCAGCATGTCTCAATGGGCACTGGCACAATGGTCATTTTCACTCTGATCACTGTCACAATGGGCACATTCACTATGGGCACTATTATCAAGAGCACTGTCACCATGCACACTGTCACTGTCTGCAGTGTCACCATTCACACTATCACCGTAAGGACTATCACTGTAAGCAATGTCACCATGAGCAATGTCACCATGGGCACTTTAATCATGATTACTCTCACCATGGGTAATATCATCATGGGCACTGTCACCGTGATCACTCTCACAGTTCGGCATATCTTGATGGGAACTGGCACAAAGGTCATTGTCACTATAAGCATTGTGACAATGATCACTGTCACTGTGAGAAATCTGCCCATGCTAACTGTCTACATGGCACTGTCACCGTGAGAACTGTCACCATGGGAACTCTCACTGTCATCACTGTCACCATGGGCACTGTCATTGTGGGCACTGTCACCATGGACACAGTCACCATGGGCACTGTCACAATGGGAACAGCCACCAAGTGTACTATCACCATGGGCCTGGCCACTAAGTGCACTATAACTATGGGCAGAATTACCATGAGCGCTGTCACCATGGGCCATTTAACCATGGGCACTATCACTGTGAGCACTGTCACCAGAGGCAATGTGACCGTGGGCACTGTCACAATGGGCACTGTCATCATGGGCAGTGTCACTGTTGGCACTGTCACCCATGGGTACTGAAACCTTGTGCACTGTAACCGTGAGGAATATCAGCATGGGTTGTTCCCGTGTGCAATGTAACCATGAGCACTGTCACCATGGGAACTGTCATGATTTTTCACTGCCACCATGTGCACTACAACCTTGTGCACTGTCACCATGGGCACTAACACCGTGAGCACTGTCACCATCATTACTGTCATCATGGGCATTGTCACCAAGGGCACAGCCACCATATGCACTCTTTCCATGGTCAGTATCACTGTGAGCACTGTCACCATGGGAAATACCAACATGGGCACTGTCATCATGAGCACGTTCACCATGGGAACTCTCACCATGAGCAATTTCAACATGGGAACTATTAACGTGAGGACTATCACCATGGGCACTATCACTTTGTGCAGTATCACCATAGTTACTGTCACCATTGGCATTCTCACAGTGGTAGTGTCACCATGGGCACTGTCATGATGAAGATTGTCATCATAGGCACTCTCCCCGTGAGAACTGTTAACATGAGCTGTGTCACCCTGGGTATTGTCACCGTAGGCACTATCACAGTGAGAATTGAGAACATCGGGAC
Organism: Mesoplodon bidens; assembly: GCF_964165515.1. Classification (NCBI taxonomy): domain Eukaryota; kingdom Metazoa; phylum Chordata; class Mammalia; order Artiodactyla; family Ziphiidae; genus Mesoplodon; species Mesoplodon bidens. The sequence goes on from NW_027672390.1 coordinate 19,840, forward strand.
TGTCACCATGGGAACTATCACCATGAGCACTGGCACCATGAGTACTGGCACCCTGAGTATTGTCACCATGAACACTATCACCATGAGCACTACACCATGAGAATTGTGACTGTGGGCACTGTCACCATGGGCACTTTCACAATGGGCACTATTACCAAGTGCACTGTCACCATGAACAATGTCACTGTGTGCAGTGTCACCATGGACACCATCACCGTAAGGACTATCACCATGAGCAACGTCACAATGAGCAATGTGACCATGGGCACTCTCACCATTTTGCACTGCCACCATGAGCCGTTTCACGTGGGCACTCTAATCATGATTACTCTCAACATGGGTAATATCACAATGGGCACTGTCACCATGAGCACTCTCACAGTGTGGCATGTCACGATGGGAACTGGCACAAAAGGCATTGTGACTATGAGCATTGTGAAAATCAGCACTATCACTGTGAGAAATCTCACCAAGTTAACTGTCTCCGTGGCACTGTCACCGTGAGAACTTTCACCATGGACACTGTCACTGTCATCAGTGTCACCATGTACACTGTCACTGGGGGCACTGCCACCATGAGCACTGTCACCATGGGCACTGTCAAAATGGGCACGGACACCATGTGTAATATCATCATGGGCAATATCACTGTGAGAAATGTCACCATGGACACTGTCATCATGGGCACTATCACCGTGAGCAGTATCACCATGTGTACAGTCACCACGGGCACGGCCACTAAGTGAAATATAACTATTGGCAGTATTACCGTGAGTGCTGTCACCATGGGCAGTTTAACAATGGGCACTCTCACCGTGAGCACTGTAATCACTCTTCGTTTGACGGAGGGTGTCTTGCATGCCATGAATAGCACTACCCGCTTAATGACTTAGTCAGGCCTAGATGACGTTGAATCGTCCAAAAGTCTCATAATTTTACCGGTTTTTCTGTATTTTCTGTAAGATTGGACCTACAGTGTACGTGGCGTCACAATAGAGAGATGACAGGTAAGAGATGCCAGGAGGCATTTTAGGCTCAGGGCTTCTTTGAGTGCAGTTCAGAGGGCCTCCACAGAGGGAAAGCAAGGTTGAATGTAATATTGGAAAAAAAGGTGTCCTGGGGCTGCCTTACAGGTGTAGACGTCATGCTCTGCAAGCGAGA
>NW_027672390.1:21200-89200 GCF_964165515.1 Mesoplodon bidens
ATCAGTTCAAAGCCATTCCCCATGCATAGAAAGAGTTGACCCCAACAGCCTGTTCTGTGTTATGTTGCTCGGAAAACGAAAAGGGGACTCACAGTGCACACGCTCTCCCTCAGGAGGGCATTCATACGTGACTCTCCTAGGCCTACGGAAAGCCATAGAGGAGTTAAAGCACTCTATCATCGAGTCAGGGATCATGGAGATGGCTGCACACAAAGCTCTGCTGACAGGAAACACTCGTGCTTACCTTGAGGTCAGGGGTCGCGTTGACTTCGCAACTTAGCTAGGGCAAGCGTGGGATGAGCTCCTAGCAAGGCACTGGAGACCACCTGGATCCATAGGAGAAAACGCCCTTTCTTCCCGGAGGCATTCCTAAGGGTGACTGGAAGCCGGGTAACAACAATGTCTTTCAGTCCGCCTCGAGGCCGCCACTATCTACCTTTCAAATGGGGGAAATACTGCCTTTTCCCAGGCTTCCCAACTACAAACGGGCTCACCCAGCACATACACCTATCTTCTCTGACAATCCAAGGGAGACCCTTGGAACGCAGTTCGGCCTTCTGCGATGAAACTTTTGGATGCAGTGTGTTCTGCACGTGGGGAAGGGCATAATCCTCCAAATGCCCTCAGTAGGCCTAGGTGACTCTGGATGCTCCAAGTGCCTAGCAATGCTCAGGGTAAATCTCTCTTTCGGGCGGGACCTAAAGGCCAGTTTCCGCATCACTTAGAGAGACGTCGAGCAGGAGCCCCCAGGCTGCACTGGAGCCCCGGTGGTTTCTTTCAGGGCAGCTTAGGTTTCCTCAATGTGGCCGACACGCCTGGAACAAAAGCCTGCCAAGAACCGCGTTCCTGAGGCCGCTTCCAAGCTCTGGAACGCTAGCCATAGAGAACACATTAGCCCCCGGCCCTTCCAACTGCACAGTGAGGGCTGATGTTCCCAGAGCTGTGGATCCCTTGATTGTGCTCAGAAGGCTCTGGGTACACCGTGTACTTCCTTGGAAACAAGTGCCCACGCGAGAGTCTTGAGCGCTGTGAGGCATACTAAAGGTAAAGGCGTCCACTGACTAAGACTTCCTGGAGACGGGTGCACCCCTACTATCTCTGGCAGGGGGAAACTGCGCACCTTACCTCGAGACCGGAGGTCACATTTAGTTGGCACTTTGGCTACAGTATGCTCCCGGGGTGAGCTCCCAGGAAGGAATCGCAAGCACGTGGTTTCCTTTGGAGAACCTCACTGCTCCTCAGAGGCATCTGTGGAGTGAAGCGTACCCTGGTGGTGTGGATTTTCAGGCGGCTTGGAAGCTGCAACGAAGTTGCTTTCCAAAGGGGCAAAGCCGGGCTCCTCCCGCATTCTCCCGTTTCCAACTTGACCACACAGCACATTTGAGCAGCACTCTCTGACTGACGACTGGAGACTTCCAGCCACACTGGGCCTTTCTATGGTCGCACTTCATTGGGCTCGGGGTGTTTGTTTGGCGCGCCACCGAGAGCATTATTACCCGCTTAATGACTCAGTCAGGCCTGCGTGACGTTGGATCGACCCAATGCCTCACAATTCTACCGGTTTTTCTGTGTTTTCTCTCAGGCCGGGCCTACAGTGTACCTTGCGTCACAATAGAGAGTGACAGGTAAGAGTTGCCAGGAGGCACCTGAGGCTCAGGGCTTCTCTCAGTGCACCTCAGAGGGCCTCCCCAGAGGGCGAGCCAGGTTGAATGTAATGCTGGCAAAAATCCTTGCCCCGGGGCTGCCTAACACGTGTACACGGCCTGCTCCGCAAGCGAGAGTCCGTCCGTTGCCCTCCCCCATGCCTAGAAGGAGTTGACCCCAACAGCCTGTTCTGTGTTATGCTGCTCGGAAAACCAAAAGGGGACTCACAGTGCACACGCTCTCCCTCAGGAGGGCATTCATACGTGACTCTCCTAGGCCTACGGAAAGCCGCAGAGGAGTTTAAGCGCTCTGTCATCGAGTCAGGGCTCATGGAGATGGCTGCACACAAAGCTCTGCTGACAGGAAACACTCGTGCTTACCTCGAGGCTAGGGGTCGCGTGGACTTCGCACTTGAGCTAGGGCAAGCGTGGGATGAGCTCCTAGCAAGGCACTGGAGACCACCTGGATCCATAGGAGAAAACGCCCTTTCTCCCCGGAGGCACTCCTAAGGGTGACTGGAAGACGGGTAACAACACTGTCTTTCAGTCCGCCTCGAGGCCGCCACTATCTACCTTTCAAATGGGGGAAATACTGCCTTTTCCCAGGCTTCCCAACTACAAACGGGCTCACCCAGCACATACACCTATCTTCTCTGACAATCCAAGGGAGACCCTTGGAACGCAGTTCGGCCTTCTGCGATGAAACTTTTGGATGCAGTGTGTTCTGCACGTGGGGAAGGGCATAAAACTCCAAATGCCCTCAGTAGGCCTAGGTGACTCTGGATGCTCCAAGTGCCTAGCAATGCTCAGGGTAAATCTCTCTTTCGGGCGGGACCTAAAGGCCAGTTTCCGCATCACTTAGAGAGACGTCGAGCAGGAGCCCCCAAGCTGCACTGGAGCCCCGGTGGTTTCTTTCAGGGCAGCTTAGGTTTCCTCAGTGTGGCCGACACGCCTGGAACAAAAGCCTGCCAAGAACCGCGTTCCTGAGGCCGCTTCCAAGCTCTGGAACGCTAGCCATAGAGAACACATTAGCCCCCGGCCCTTCCAACTGCACAGTGAGGGCTGATGTTCCCAGAGCTGTGGATCCCTTGATTGTGCTCAGAAGGCTCTGGGTACACCGTGTACTTCCTTGGAAACAAGTGCCCACGCGAGAGTCTTGAGCGCTGTGAGGCATACTAAAGGTAAAGGCGTCCACTGACTAAGACTTCCTGGAGACGGGTGCACCCCTACTATCTCTGGCAGGGGGAAACTGCGCACCTTACCTCGAGACCGGAGGTCACATTTAGTTGGCACTTTGGCTACAGTATGCTCCCGGGGTGAGCTCCCAGGAAGGAATCGCAAGCACGTGGTTTCCTTTGGAGAACCTCACTGCTCCTCAGAGGCATCTGTGGAGTGAAGCGTACCCTGGTGGTGTGGATTTTCAGGCGGCTTGGAAGCTGCAACGAAGTTGCTTTCCAAAGGGGCAAAGCCGGGCTCCTCCCGCATTCTCCCGTTTCCAACTTGACCACACAGCACATTTGAGCAGCACTCTCTGACTGACGACTGGAGACTTCCAGCCACACTGGGCCTTTCTATGGTCGCACTTCATTGGGCTCGGGGTGTTTGTTTGGCGCGCCACCGAGAGCATTATTACCCGCTTAATGACTCAGTCAGGCCTGCGTGACGTTGGATCGACCCAATGCCTCACAATTCTACCGGTTTTTCTGTATTTTCTCTCAGGCCGGGCCTACAGTGTACCTTGCGTCACAATAGAGAGTGACAGGTAAGAGTTGCCAGGAGGCACCTGAGGCTCAGGGCTTCTCTCAGTGCACCTCAGAGGGCCTCCCCAGAGGGCGAGCCAGGTTGAATGTAATGCTGGCAAAAATCCTTGCCCCGGGGCTGCCTAACACGTGTACACGGCCTGCTCCGCAAGCGAGAGTCCGTCCGTTGCCCTCCCCCATGCCTAGAAGGAGTTGACCCCAACAGCCTGTTCTGTGTTATGCTGCTCGGAAAACCAAAAGGGGACTCACAGTGCACACGCTCTCCCTCAGGAGGGCATTCATACGTGACTCTCCTAGGCCTACGGAAAGCCGCAGAGGAGTTTAAGCGCTCTGTCATCGAGTCAGGGCTCATGGAGATGGCTGCACACAAAGCTCTGCTGACAGGAAACACTCGTGCTTACCTCGAGGCTAGGGGTCGCGTGGACTTCGCACTTGAGCTAGGGCAAGCGTGGGATGAGCTCCTAGCAAGGCACTGGAGACCACCTGGATCCATAGGAGAAAACGCCCTTTCTCCCCGGAGGCACTCCTAAGGGTGACTGGAAGACGGGTAACAACACTGTCTTTCAGTCCGCCTCGAGGCCGCCACTATCTACCTTTCAAATGGGGGAAATACTGCCTTTTCCCAGGCTTCCCAACTACAAACGGGCTCACCCAGCACATACACCTATCTTCTCTGACAATCCAAGGGAGACCCTTGGAACGCAGTTCGGCCTTCTGCGATGAAACTTTTGGATGCAGTGTGTTCTGCACGTGGGGAAGGGCATAATCCTCCAAATGCCCTCAGTAGGCCTAGGTGACTCTGGATGCTCCAAGTGCCTAGCAATGCTCAGGGTAAATCTCTCTTTCGGGCGGGACCTAAAGGCCAGTTTCCGCATCACTTAGAGAGACGTCGAGCAGGAGCCCCCAAGCTGCACTGGAGCCCCGGTGGTTTCTTTCAGGGCAGCTTAGGTTTCCTCAATGTGGCCGACACGCCTGGAACAAAAGCCTGCCAAGAACCGCGTTCCTGAGGCCGCTTCCAAGCTCTGGAACGCTAGCCATAGAGAACACATTAGCCCCCGGCCCTTCCAACTGCACAGTGAGGGCTGATGTTCCCAGAGCTGTGGATCCCTTGATTGTGCTCAGAAGGCTCTGGGTACACCGTGTACTTCCTTGGAAACAAGTGCCCACGCGAGAGTCTTGAGCGCTGTGAGGCATACTAAAGGTAAAGGCGTCCACTGACTAAGACTTCCTGGAGACGGGTGCACCCCTACTATCTCTGGCAGGGGGAAACTGCGCACCTTACCTCGAGACCGGAGGTCACATTTAGTTGGCACTTTGGCTACAGTATGCTCCCGGGGTGAGCTCCCAGGAAGGAATCGCAAGCACGTGGTTTCCTTTGGAGAACCTCACTGCTCCTCAGAGGCATCTGTGGAGTGAAGCGTACCCTGGTGGTGTGGATTTTCAGGCGGCTTGGAAGCTGCAACGAAGTTGCTTTCCAAAGGGGCAAAGCCGGGCTCCTCCCGCATTCTCCCGTTTCCAACTTGACCACACAGCACATTTGAGCAGTACTCTCTGACTGACGACTGGAGACTTCCAGCCACACTGGGCCTTTCTATGGTCGCACTTCATTGGGCTCGGGGTGTTTGTTTGGCGCGCCACCGAGAGCATTATTACCCGCTTAATGACTCAGTCAGGCCTGCGTGACGTTGGATCGACCCAATGCCTCACAATTCTACCGGTTTTTCTGTATTTTCTCTCAGGCCGGGCCTACAGTGTACCTTGCGTCACAATAGAGAGTGACAGGTAAGAGTTGCCAGGAGGCACCTGAGGCTCAGGGCTTCTCTCAGTGCACCTCAGAGGGCCTCCCCAGAGGGCGAGCCAGGTTGAATGTAATGCTGGCAAAAATCCTTGCCCCGGGGCTGCCTAACACGTGTACACGGCCTGCTCCGCAAGCGAGAGTCCGTCCGTTGCCCTCCCCCATGCCTAGAAGGAGTTGACCCCAACAGCCTGTTCTGTGTTATGCTGCTCGGAAAACCAAAAGGGGACTCACAGTGCACACGCTCTCCCTCAGGAGGGCATTCATACGTGACTCTCCTAGGCCTACGGAAAGCCGCAGAGGAGTTTAAGCGCTCTGTCATCGAGTCAGGGCTCATGGAGATGGCTGCACACAAAGCTCTGCTGACAGGAAACACTCGTGCTTACCTCGAGGCTAGGGGTCGCGTGGACTTCGCACTTGAGCTAGGGCAAGCGTGGGATGAGCTCCTAGCAAGGCACTGGAGACCACCTGGATCCATAGGAGAAAACGCCCTTTCTCCCCGGAGGCACTCCTAAGGGTGACTGGAAGACGGGTAACAACACTGTCTTTCAGTCCGCCTCGAGGCCGCCACTATCTACCTTTCAAATGGGGGAAATACTGCCTTTTCCCAGGCTTCCCAACTACAAACGGGCTCACCCAGCACATACACCTATCTTCTCTGACAATCCAAGGGAGACCCTTGGAACGCAGTTCGGCCTTCTGCGATGAAACTTTTGGATGCAGTGTGTTCTGCACGTGGGGAAGGGCATAATCCTCCAAATGCCCTCAGTAGGCCTAGGTGACTCTGGATGCTCCAAGTGCCTAGCAATGCTCAGGGTAAATCTCTCTTTCGGGCGGGACCTAAAGGCCAGTTTCCGCATCACTTAGAGAGACGTCGAGCAGGAGCCCCCAAGCTGCACTGGAGCCCCGGTGGTTTCTTTCAGGGCAGCTTAGGTTTCCTCAGTGTGGCCGACACGCCTGGAACAAAAGCCTGCCAAGAACCGCGTTCCTGAGGCCGCTTCCAAGCTCTGGAACGCTAGCCATAGAGAACACATTAGCCCCCGGCCCTTCCAACTGCACAGTGAGGGCTGATGTTCCCAGAGCTGTGGATCCCTTGATTGTGCTCAGAAGGCTCTGGGTACACCGTGTACTTCCTTGGAAACAAGTGCCCACGCGAGAGTCTTGAGCGCTGTGAGGCATACTAAAGGTAAAGGCGTCCACTGACTAAGACTTCCTGGAGACGGGTGCACCCCTACTATCTCTGGCAGGGGGAAACTGCGCACCTTACCTCGAGACCGGAGGTCACATTTAGTTGGCACTTTGGCTACAGTATGCTCCCGGGGTGAGCTCCCAGGAAGGAATCGCAAGCACGTGGTTTCCTTTGGAGAACCTCACTGCTCCTCAGAGGCATCTGTGGAGTGAAGCGTACCCTGGTGGTGTGGATTTTCAGGCGGCTTGGAAGCTGCAACGAAGTTGCTTTCCAAAGGGGCAAAGCCGGGCTCCTCCCGCATTCTCCCGTTTCCAACTTGACCACACAGCACATTTGAGCAGTACTCTCTGACTGACGACTGGAGACTTCCAGCCACACTGGGCCTTTCTATGGTCGCACTTCATTGGGCTCGGGGTGTTTGTTTGGCGCGCCACCGAGAGCATTATTACCCGCTTAATGACTCAGTCAGGCCTGCGTGACGTTGGATCGACCCAATGCCTCACAATTCTACCGGTTTTTCTGTATTTTCTCTCAGGCCGGGCCTACAGTGTACCTTGCGTCACAATAGAGAGTGACAGGTAAGAGTTGCCAGGAGGCACCTGAGGCTCAGGGCTTCTCTCAGTGCACCTCAGAGGGCCTCCCCAGAGGGCGAGCCAGGTTGAATGTAATGCTGGCAAAAATCCTTGCCCCGGGGCTGCCTAACACGTGTACACGGCCTGCTCCGCAAGCGAGAGTCCGTCCGTTGCCCTCCCCCATGCCTAGAAGGAGTTGACCCCAACAGCCTGTTCTGTGTTATGCTGCTCGGAAAACCAAAAGGGGACTCACAGTGCACACGCTCTCCCTCAGGAGGGCATTCATACGTGACTCTCCTAGGCCTACGGAAAGCCGCAGAGGAGTTTAAGCGCTCTGTCATCGAGTCAGGGCTCATGGAGATGGCTGCACACAAAGCTCTGCTGACAGGAAACACTCGTGCTTACCTCGAGGCTAGGGGTCGCGTGGACTTCGCACTTGAGCTAGGGCAAGCGTGGGATGAGCTCCTAGCAAGGCACTGGAGACCACCTGGATCCATAGGAGAAAACGCCCTTTCTCCCCGGAGGCACTCCTAAGGGTGACTGGAAGACGGGTAACAACACTGTCTTTCAGTCCGCCTCGAGGCCGCCACTATCTACCTTTCAAATGGGGGAAATACTGCCTTTTCCCAGGCTTCCCAACTACAAACGGGCTCACCCAGCACATACACCTATCTTCTCTGACAATCCAAGGGAGACCCTTGGAACGCAGTTCGGCCTTCTGCGATGAAACTTTTGGATGCAGTGTGTTCTGCACGTGGGGAAGGGCATAATCCTCCAAATGCCCTCAGTAGGCCTAGGTGACTCTGGATGCTCCAAGTGCCTAGCAATGCTCAGGGTAAATCTCTCTTTCGGGCGGGACCTAAAGGCCAGTTTCCGCATCACTTAGAGAGACGTCGAGCAGGAGCCCCCAAGCTGCACTGGAGCCCCGGTGGTTTCTTTCAGGGCAGCTTAGGTTTCCTCAATGTGGCCGACACGCCTGGAACAAAAGCCTGCCAAGAACCGCGTTCCTGAGGCCGCTTCCAAGCTCTGGAACGCTAGCCATAGAGAACACATTAGCCCCCGGCCCTTCCAACTGCACAGTGAGGGCTGATGTTCCCAGAGCTGTGGATCCCTTGATTGTGCTCAGAAGGCTCTGGGTACACCGTGTACTTCCTTGGAAACAAGTGCCCACGCGAGAGTCTTGAGCGCTGTGAGGCATACTAAAGGTAAAGGCGTCCACTGACTAAGACTTCCTGGAGACGGGTGCACCCCTACTATCTCTGGCAGGGGGAAACTGCGCACCTTACCTCGAGACCGGAGGTCACATTTAGTTGGCACTTTGGCTACAGTATGCTCCCGGGGTGAGCTCCCAGGAAGGAATCGCAAGCACGTGGTTTCCTTTGGAGAACCTCACTGCTCCTCAGAGGCATCTGTGGAGTGAAGCGTACCCTGGTGGTGTGGATTTTCAGGCGGCTTGGAAGCTGCAACGAAGTTGCTTTCCAAAGGGGCAAAGCCGGGCTCCTCCCGCATTCTCCCGTTTCCAACTTGACCACACAGCACATTTGAGCAGTACTCTCTGACTGACGACTGGAGACTTCCAGCCACACTGGGCCTTTCTATGGTCGCACTTCATTGGGCTCGGGGTGTTTGTTTGGCGCGCCACCGAGAGCATTATTACCCGCTTAATGACTCAGTCAGGCCTGCGTGACGTTGGATCGACCCAATGCCTCACAATTCTACCGGTTTTTCTGTGTTTTCTCTCAGGCCGGGCCTACAGTGTACCTTGCGTCACAATAGAGAGTGACAGGTAAGAGTTGCCAGGAGGCACCTGAGGCTCAGGGCTTCTCTCAGTGCACCTCAGAGGGCCTCCCCAGAGGGCGAGCCAGGTTGAATGTAATGCTGGCAAAAATCCTTGCCCCGGGGCTGCCTAACACGTGTACACGGCCTGCTCCGCAAGCGAGAGTCCGTCCGTTGCCCTCCCCCATGCCTAGAAGGAGTTGACCCCAACAGCCTGTTCTGTGTTATGCTGCTCGGAAAACCAAAAGGGGACTCACAGTGCACACGCTCTCCCTCAGGAGGGCATTCATACGTGACTCTCCTAGGCCTACGGAAAGCCGCAGAGGAGTTTAAGCGCTCTGTCATCGAGTCAGGGCTCATGGAGATGGCTGCACACAAAGCTCTGCTGACAGGAAACACTCGTGCTTACCTCGAGGCTAGGGGTCGCGTGGACTTCGCACTTGAGCTAGGGCAAGCGTGGGATGAGCTCCTAGCAAGGCACTGGAGACCACCTGGATCCATAGGAGAAAACGCCCTTTCTCCCCGGAGGCACTCCTAAGGGTGACTGGAAGACGGGTAACAACACTGTCTTTCAGTCCGCCTCGAGGCCGCCACTATCTACCTTTCAAATGGGGGAAATACTGCCTTTTCCCAGGCTTCCCAACTACAAACGGGCTCACCCAGCACATACACCTATCTTCTCTGACAATCCAAGGGAGACCCTTGGAACGCAGTTCGGCCTTCTGCGATGAAACTTTTGGATGCAGTGTGTTCTGCACGTGGGGAAGGGCATAATCCTCCAAATGCCCTCAGTAGGCCTAGGTGACTCTGGATGCTCCAAGTGCCTAGCAATGCTCAGGGTAAATCTCTCTTTCGGGCGGGACCTAAAGGCCAGTTTCCGCATCACTTAGAGAGACGTCGAGCAGGAGCCCCCAAGCTGCACTGGAGCCCCGGTGGTTTCTTTCAGGGCAGCTTAGGTTTCCTCAATGTGGCCGACACGCCTGGAACAAAAGCCTGCCAAGAACCGCGTTCCTGAGGCCGCTTCCAAGCTCTGGAACGCTAGCCATAGAGAACACATTAGCCCCCGGCCCTTCCAACTGCACAGTGAGGGCTGATGTTCCCAGAGCTGTGGATCCCTTGATTGTGCTCAGAAGGCTCTGGGTACACCGTGTACTTCCTTGGAAACAAGTGCCCACGCGAGAGTCTTGAGCGCTGTGAGGCATACTAAAGGTAAAGGCGTCCACTGACTAAGACTTCCTGGAGACGGGTGCACCCCTACTATCTCTGGCAGGGGGAAACTGCGCACCTTACCTCGAGACCGGAGGTCACATTTAGTTGGCACTTTGGCTACAGTATGCTCCCGGGGTGAGCTCCCAGGAAGGAATCGCAAGCACGTGGTTTCCTTTGGAGAACCTCACTGCTCCTCAGAGGCATCTGTGGAGTGAAGCGTACCCTGGTGGTGTGGATTTTCAGGCGGCTTGGAAGCTGCAACGAAGTTGCTTTCCAAAGGGGCAAAGCCGGGCTCCTCCCGCATTCTCCCGTTTCCAACTTGACCACACAGCACATTTGAGCAGCACTCTCTGACTGACGACTGGAGACTTCCAGCCACACTGGGCCTTTCTATGGTCGCACTTCATTGGGCTCGGGGTGTTTGTTTGGCGCGCCACCGAGAGCATTATTACCCGCTTAATGACTCAGTCAGGCCTGCGTGACGTTGGATCGACCCAATGCCTCACAATTCTACCGGTTTTTCTGTATTTTCTCTCAGGCCGGGCCTACAGTGTACCTTGCGTCACAATAGAGAGTGACAGGTAAGAGTTGCCAGGAGGCACCTGAGGCTCAGGGCTTCTCTCAGTGCACCTCAGAGGGCCTCCCCAGAGGGCGAGCCAGGTTGAATGTAATGCTGGCAAAAATCCTTGCCCCGGGGCTGCCTAACACGTGTACACGGCCTGCTCCGCAAGCGAGAGTCCGCCCGTTGCCCTCCCCCATGCCTAGAAGGAGTTGACCCCAACAGCCTGTTCTGTGTTATGCTGCTCGGAAAACCAAAAGGGGACTCACAGTGCACACGCTCTCCCTCAGGAGGGCATTCATACGTGACTCTCCTAGGCCTACGGAAAGCCGCAGAGGAGTTTAAGCGCTCTGTCATCGAGTCAGGGCTCATGGAGATGGCTGCACACAAAGCTCTGCTGACAGGAAACACTCGTGCTTACCTCGAGGCTAGGGGTCGCGTGGACTTCGCACTTGAGCTAGGGCAAGCGTGGGATGAGCTCCTAGCAAGGCACTGGAGACCACCTGGATCCATAGGAGAAAACGCCCTTTCTCCCCGGAGGCACTCCTAAGGGTGACTGGAAGACGGGTAACAACACTGTCTTTCAGTCCGCCTCGAGGCCGCCACTATCTACCTTTCAAATGGGGGAAATACTGCCTTTTCCCAGGCTTCCCAACTACAAACGGGCTCACCCAGCACATACACCTATCTTCTCTGACAATCCAAGGGAGACCCTTGGAACGCAGTTCGGCCTTCTGCGATGAAACTTTTGGATGCAGTGTGTTCTGCACGTGGGGAAGGGCATAAAACTCCAAATGCCCTCAGTAGGCCTAGGTGACTCTGGATGCTCCAAGTGCCTAGCAATGCTCAGGGTAAATCTCTCTTTCGGGCGGGACCTAAAGGCCAGTTTCCGCATCACTTAGAGAGACGTCGAGCAGGAGCCCCCAAGCTGCACTGGAGCCCCGGTGGTTTCTTTCAGGGCAGCTTAGGTTTCCTCAGTGTGGCCGACACGCCTGGAACAAAAGCCTGCCAAGAACCGCGTTCCTGAGGCCGCTTCCAAGCTCTGGAACGCTAGCCATAGAGAACACATTAGCCCCCGGCCCTTCCAACTGCACAGTGAGGGCTGATGTTCCCAGAGCTGTGGATCCCTTGATTGTGCTCAGAAGGCTCTGGGTACACCGTGTACTTCCTTGGAAACAAGTGCCCACGCGAGAGTCTTGAGCGCTGTGAGGCATACTAAAGGTAAAGGCGTCCACTGACTAAGACTTCCTGGAGACGGGTGCACCCCTACTATCTCTGGCAGGGGGAAACTGCGCACCTTACCTCGAGACCGGAGGTCACATTTAGTTGGCACTTTGGCTACAGTATGCTCCCGGGGTGAGCTCCCAGGAAGGAATCGCAAGCACGTGGTTTCCTTTGGAGAACCTCACTGCTCCTCAGAGGCATCTGTGGAGTGAAGCGTACCCTGGTGGTGTGGATTTTCAGGCGGCTTGGAAGCTGCAACGAAGTTGCTTTCCAAAGGGGCAAAGCCGGGCTCCTCCCGCATTCTCCCGTTTCCAACTTGACCACACAGCACATTTGAGCAGCACTCTCTGACTGACGACTGGAGACTTCCAGCCACACTGGGCCTTTCTATGGTCGCACTTCATTGGGCTCGGGGTGTTTGTTTGGCGCGCCACCGAGAGCATTATTACCCGCTTAATGACTCAGTCAGGCCTGCGTGACGTTGGATCGACCGAATGCCTCACAATTCTACCGGTTTTTCTGTATTTTCTCTCAGGCCGGGCCTACAGTGTACCTTGCGTCACAATAGAGAGTGACAGGTAAGAGTTGCCAGGAGGCACCTGAGGCTCAGGGCTTCTCTCAGTGCACCTCAGAGGGCCTCCCCAGAGGGCGAGCCAGGTTGAATGTAATGCTGGCAAAAATCCTTGCCCCGGGGCTGCCTAACACGTGTACACGGCCTGCTCCGCAAGCGAGAGTCCGTCCGTTGCCCTCCCCCATGCCTAGAAGGAGTTGACCCCAACAGCCTGTTCTGTGTTATGCTGCTCGGAAAACCAAAAGGGGACTCACAGTGCACACGCTCTCCCTCAGGAGGGCATTCATACGTGACTCTCCTAGGCCTACGGAAAGCCGCAGAGGAGTTTAAGCGCTCTGTCATCGAGTCAGGGCTCATGGAGATGGCTGCACACAAAGCTCTGCTGACAGGAAACACTCGTGCTTACCTCGAGGCTAGGGGTCGCGTGGACTTCGCACTTGAGCTAGGGCAAGCGTGGGATGAGCTCCTAGCAAGGCACTGGAGACCACCTGGATCCATAGGAGAAAACGCCCTTTCTCCCCGGAGGCACTCCTAAGGGTGACTGGAAGACGGGTAACAACACTGTCTTTCAGTCCGCCTCGAGGCCGCCACTATCTACCTTTCAAATGGGGGAAATACTGCCTTTTCCCAGGCTTCCCAACTACAAACGGGCTCACCCAGCACATACACCTATCTTCTCTGACAATCCAAGGGAGACCCTTGGAATGCAGTTCGGCCTTCTGCGATGAAACTTTTGGATGCAGTGTGTTCTGCACGTGGGGAAGGGCATAATCCTCCAAATGCCCTCAGTAGGCCTAGGTGACTCTGGATGCTCCAAGTGCCTAGCAATGCTCAGGGTAAATCTCTCTTTCGGGCGGGACCTAAAGGCCAGTTTCCGCATCACTTAGAGAGACGTCGAGCAGGAGCCCCCAAGCTGCACTGGAGCCCCGGTGGTTTCTTTCAGGGCAGCTTAGGTTTCCTCAGTGTGGCCGACACGCCTGGAACAAAAGCCTGCCAAGAACCGCGTTCCTGAGGCCGCTTCCAAGCTCTGGAACGCTAGCCATAGAGAACACATTAGCCCCCGGCCCTTCCAACTGCACAGTGAGGGCTGATGTTCCCAGAGCTGTGGATCCCTTGATTGTGCTCAGAAGGCTCTGGGTACACCGTGTACTTCCTTGGAAACAAGTGCCCACGCGAGAGTCTTGAGCGCTGTGAGGCATACTAAAGGTAAAGGCGTCCACTGACTAAGACTTCCTGGAGACGGGTGCACCCCTACTATCTCTGGCAGGGGGAAACTGCGCACCTTACCTCGAGACCGGAGGTCACATTTAGTTGGCACTTTGGCTACAGTATGCTCCCGGGGTGAGCTCCCAGGAAGGAATCGCAAGCACGTGGTTTCCTTTGGAGAACCTCACTGCTCCTCAGAGGCATCTGTGGAGTGAAGCGTACCCTGGTGGTGTGGATTTTCAGGCGGCTTGGAAGCTGCAACGAAGTTGCTTTCCAAAGGGGCAAAGCCGGGCTCCTCCCGCATTCTCCCGTTTCCAACTTGACCACACAGCACATTTGAGCAGCACTCTCTGACTGACGACTGGAGACTTCCAGCCACACTGGGCCTTTCTATGGTCGCACTTCATTGGGCTCGGGGTGTTTGTTTGGCGCGCCACCGAGAGCATTATTACCCGCTTAATGACTCAGTCAGGCCTGCGTGACGTTGGATCGACCCAATGCCTCACAATTCTACCGGTTTTTCTGTATTTTCTCTCAGGCCGGGCCTACAGTGTACCTTGCGTCACAATAGAGAGTGACAGGTAAGAGTTGCCAGGAGGCACCTGAGGCTCAGGGCTTCTCTCAGTGCACCTCAGAGGGCCTCCCCAGAGGGCGAGCCAGGTTGAATGTAATGCTGGCAAAAATCCTTGCCCCGGGGCTGCCTAACACGTGTACACGGCCTGCTCCGCAAGCGAGAGTCCGTCCGTTGCCCTCCCCCATGCCCAGAAGGAGTTGACCCCAACAGCCTGTTCTGTGTTATGCTGCTCGGAAAACCAAAAGGGGACTCACAGTGCACACGCTCTCCCTCAGGAGGGCATTCATACGTGACTCTCCTAGGCCTACGGAAAGCCGCAGAGGAGTTTAAGCGCTCTGTCATCGAGTCAGGGCTCATGGAGATGGCTGCACACAAAGCTCTGCTGACAGGAAACACTCGTGCTTACCTCGAGGCTAGGGGTCGCGTGGACTTCGCACTTGAGCTAGGGCAAGCGTGGGATGAGCTCCTAGCAAGGCACTGGAGACCACCTGGATCCATAGGAGAAAACGCCCTTTCTCCCCGGAGGCACTCCTAAGGGTGACTGGAAGACGGGTAACAACACTGTCTTTCAGTCCGCCTCGAGGCCGCCACTATCTACCTTTCAAATGGGGGAAATACTGCCTTTTCCCAGGCTTCCCAACTACAAACGGGCTCACCCAGCACATACACCTATCTTCTCTGACAATCCAAGGGAGACCCTTGGAACGCAGTTCGGCCTTCTGCGATGAAACTTTTGGATGCAGTGTGTTCTGCACGTGGGGAAGGGCATAATCCTCCAAATGCCCTCAGTAGGCCTAGGTGACTCTGGATGCTCCAAGTGCCTAGCAATGCTCAGGGTAAATCTCTCTTTCGGGCGGGACCTAAAGGCCAGTTTCCGCATCACTTAGAGAGACGTCGAGCAGGAGCCCCCAGGCTGCACTGGAGCCCCGGTGGTTTCTTTCAGGGCAGCTTAGGTTTCCTCAATGTGGCCGACACGCCTGGAACAAAAGCCTGCCAAGAACCGCGTTCCTGAGGCCGCTTCCAAGCTCTGGAACGCTAGCCATAGAGAACACATTAGCCCCCGGCCCTTCCAACTGCACAGTGAGGGCTGATGTTCCCAGAGCTGTGGATCCCTTGATTGTGCTCAGAAGGCTCTGGGTACACCGTGTACTTCCTTGGAAACAAGTGCCCACGCGAGAGTCTTGAGCGCTGTGAGGCATACTAAAGGTAAAGGCGTCCACTGACTAAGACTTCCTGGAGACGGGTGCACCCCTACTATCTCTGGCAGGGGGAAACTGCGCACCTTACCTCGAGACCGGAGGTCACATTTAGTTGGCACTTTGGCTACAGTATGCTCCCGGGGTGAGCTCCCAGGAAGGAATCGCAAGCACGTGGTTTCCTTTGGAGAACCTCACTGCTCCTCAGAGGCATCTGTGGAGTGAAGCGTACCCTGGTGGTGTGGATTTTCAGGCGGCTTGGAAGCTGCAACGAAGTTGCTTTCCAAAGGGGCAAAGCCGGGCTCCTCCCGCATTCTCCCGTTTCCAACTTGACCACACAGCACATTTGAGCAGCACTCTCTGACTGACGACTGGAGACTTCCAGCCACACTGGGCCTTTCTATGGTCGCACTTCATTGGGCTCGGGGTGTTTGTTTGGCGCGCCACCGAGAGCATTATTACCCGCTTAATGACTCAGTCAGGCCTGCGTGACGTTGGATCGACCCAATGCCTCACAATTCTACCGGTTTTTCTGTGTTTTCTCTCAGGCCGGGCCTACAGTGTACCTTGCGTCACAATAGAGAGTGACAGGTAAGAGTTGCCAGGAGGCACCTGAGGCTCAGGGCTTCTCTCAGTGCACCTCAGAGGGCCTCCCCAGAGGGCGAGCCAGGTTGAATGTAATGCTGGCAAAAATCCTTGCCCCGGGGCTGCCTAACACGTGTACACGGCCTGCTCCGCAAGCGAGAGTCCGTCCGTTGCCCTCCCCCATGCCTAGAAGGAGTTGACCCCAACAGCCTGTTCTGTGTTATGCTGCTCGGAAAACCAAAAGGGGACTCACAGTGCACACGCTCTCCCTCAGGAGGGCATTCATACGTGACTCTCCTAGGCCTACGGAAAGCCGCAGAGGAGTTTAAGCGCTCTGTCATCGAGTCAGGGCTCATGGAGATGGCTGCACACAAAGCTCTGCTGACAGGAAACACTCGTGCTTACCTCGAGGCTAGGGGTCGCGTGGACTTCGCACTTGAGCTAGGGCAAGCGTGGGATGAGCTCCTAGCAAGGCACTGGAGACCACCTGGATCCATAGGAGAAAACGCCCTTTCTCCCCGGAGGCACTCCTAAGGGTGACTGGAAGACGGGTAACAACACTGTCTTTCAGTCCGCCTCGAGGCCGCCACTATCTACCTTTCAAATGGGGGAAATACTGCCTTTTCCCAGGCTTCCCAACTACAAACGGGCTCACCCAGCACATACACCTATCTTCTCTGACAATCCAAGGGAGACCCTTGGAACGCAGTTCGGCCTTCTGCGATGAAACTTTTGGATGCAGTGTGTTCTGCACGTGGGGAAGGGCATAAAACTCCAAATGCCCTCAGTAGGCCTAGGTGACTCTGGATGCTCCAAGTGCCTAGCAATGCTCAGGGTAAATCTCTCTTTCGGGCGGGACCTAAAGGCCAGTTTCCGCATCACTTAGAGAGACGTCGAGCAGGAGCCCCCAAGCTGCACTGGAGCCCCGGTGGTTTCTTTCAGGGCAGCTTAGGTTTCCTCAGTGTGGCCGACACGCCTGGAACAAAAGCCTGCCAAGAACCGCGTTCCTGAGGCCGCTTCCAAGCTCTGGAACGCTAGCCATAGAGAACACATTAGCCCCCGGCCCTTCCAACTGCACAGTGAGGGCTGATGTTCCCAGAGCTGTGGATCCCTTGATTGTGCTCAGAAGGCTCTGGGTACACCGTGTACTTCCTTGGAAACAAGTGCCCACGCGAGAGTCTTGAGCGCTGTGAGGCATACTAAAGGTAAAGGCGTCCACTGACTAAGACTTCCTGGAGACGGGTGCACCCCTACTATCTCTGGCAGGGGGAAACTGCGCACCTTACCTCGAGACCGGAGGTCACATTTAGTTGGCACTTTGGCTACAGTATGCTCCCGGGGTGAGCTCCCAGGAAGGAATCGCAAGCACGTGGTTTCCTTTGGAGAACCTCACTGCTCCTCAGAGGCATCTGTGGAGTGAAGCGTACCCTGGTGGTGTGGATTTTCAGGCGGCTTGGAAGCTGCAACGAAGTTGCTTTCCAAAGGGGCAAAGCCGGGCTCCTCCCGCATTCTCCCGTTTCCAACTTGACCACACAGCACATTTGAGCAGCACTCTCTGACTGACGACTGGAGACTTCCAGCCACACTGGGCCTTTCTATGGTCGCACTTCATTGGGCTCGGGGTGTTTGTTTGGCGCGCCACCGAGAGCATTATTACCCGCTTAATGACTCAGTCAGGCCTGCGTGACGTTGGATCGACCCAATGCCTCACAATTCTACCGGTTTTTCTGTATTTTCTCTCAGGCCGGGCCTACAGTGTACCTTGCGTCACAATAGAGAGTGACAGGTAAGAGTTGCCAGGAGGCACCTGAGGCTCAGGGCTTCTCTCAGTGCACCTCAGAGGGCCTCCCCAGAGGGCGAGCCAGGTTGAATGTAATGCTGGCAAAAATCCTTGCCCCGGGGCTGCCTAACACGTGTACACGGCCTGCTCCGCAAGCGAGAGTCCGTCCGTTGCCCTCCCCCATGCCTAGAAGGAGTTGACCCCAACAGCCTGTTCTGTGTTATGCTGCTCGGAAAACCAAAAGGGGACTCACAGTGCACACGCTCTCCCTCAGGAGGGCATTCATACGTGACTCTCCTAGGCCTACGGAAAGCCGCAGAGGAGTTTAAGCGCTCTGTCATCGAGTCAGGGCTCATGGAGATGGCTGCACACAAAGCTCTGCTGACAGGAAACACTCGTGCTTACCTCGAGGCTAGGGGTCGCGTGGACTTCGCACTTGAGCTAGGGCAAGCGTGGGATGAGCTCCTAGCAAGGCACTGGAGACCACCTGGATCCATAGGAGAAAACGCCCTTTCTCCCCGGAGGCACTCCTAAGGGTGACTGGAAGACGGGTAACAACACTGTCTTTCAGTCCGCCTCGAGGCCGCCACTATCTACCTTTCAAATGGGGGAAATACTGCCTTTTCCCAGGCTTCCCAACTACAAACGGGCTCACCCAGCACATACACCTATCTTCTCTGACAATCCAAGGGAGACCCTTGGAACGCAGTTCGGCCTTCTGCGATGAAACTTTTGGATGCAGTGTGTTCTGCACGTGGGGAAGGGCATAAAACTCCAAATGCCCTCAGTAGGCCTAGGTGACTCTGGATGCTCCAAGTGCCTAGCAATGCTCAGGGTAAATCTCTCTTTCGGGCGGGACCTAAAGGCCAGTTTCCGCATCACTTAGAGAGACGTCGAGCAGGAGCCCCCAAGCTGCACTGGAGCCCCGGTGGTTTCCTTCAGGGCAGCTTAGGTTTCCTCAGTGTGGCCGACACGCCTGGAACAAAAGCCTGCCAAGAACCGCGTTCCTGAGGCCGCTTCCAAGCTCTGGAACGCTAGCCATAGAGAACACATTAGCCCCCGGCCCTTCCAACTGCACAGTGAGGGCTGATGTTCCCAGAGCTGTGGATCCCTTGATTGTGCTCAGAAGGCTCTGGGTACACCGTGTACTTCCTTGGAAACAAGTGCCCACGCGAGAGTCTTGAGCGCTGTGAGGCATACTAAAGGTAAAGGCGTCCACTGACTAAGACTTCCTGGAGACGGGTGCACCCCTACTATCTCTGGCAGGGGGAAACTGCGCACCTTACCTCGAGACCGGAGGTCACATTTAGTTGGCACTTTGGCTACAGTATGCTCCCGGGGTGAGCTCCCAGGAAGGAATCGCAAGCACGTGGTTTCCTTTGGAGAACCTCACTGCTCCTCAGAGGCATCTGTGGAGTGAAGCGTACCCTGGTGGTGTGGATTTTCAGGCGGCTTGGAAGCTGCAACGAAGTTGCTTTCCAAAGGGGCAAAGCCGGGCTCCTCCCGCATTCTCCCGTTTCCAACTTGACCACACAGCACATTTGAGCAGCACTCTCTGACTGACGACTGGAGACTTCCAGCCACACTGGGCCTTTCTATGGTCGCACTTCATTGGGCTCGGGGTGTTTGTTTGGCGCGCCACCGAGAGCATTATTACCCGCTTAATGACTCAGTCAGGCCTGCGTGACGTTGGATCGACCCAATGCCTCACAATTCTACCGGTTTTTCTGTATTTTCTCTCAGGCCGGGCCTACAGTGTACCTTGCGTCACAATAGAGAGTGACAGGTAAGAGTTGCCAGGAGGCACCTGAGGCTCAGGGCTTCTCTCAGTGCACCTCAGAGGGCCTCCCCAGAGGGCGAGCCAGGTTGAATGTAATGCTGGCAAAAATCCTTGCCCCGGGGCTGCCTAACACGTGTACACGGCCTGCTCCGCAAGCGAGAGTCCGTCCGTTGCCCTCCCCCATGCCTAGAAGGAGTTGACCCCAACAGCCTGTTCTGTGTTATGCTGCTCGGAAAACCAAAAGGGGACTCACAGTGCACACGCTCTCCCTCAGGAGGGCATTCATACGTGACTCTCCTAGGCCTACGGAAAGCCGCAGAGGAGTTTAAGCGCTCTGTCATCGAGTCAGGGCTCATGGAGATGGCTGCACACAAAGCTCTGCTGACAGGAAACACTCGTGCTTACCTCGAGGCTAGGGGTCGCGTGGACTTCGCACTTGAGCTAGGGCAAGCGTGGGATGAGCTCCTAGCAAGGCACTGGAGACCACCTGGATCCATAGGAGAAAACGCCCTTTCTCCCCGGAGGCACTCCTAAGGGTGACTGGAAGACGGGTAACAACACTGTCTTTCAGTCCGCCTCGAGGCCGCCACTATCTACCTTTCAAATGGGGGAAATACTGCCTTTTCCCAGGCTTCCCAACTACAAACGGGCTCACCCAGCACATACACCTATCTTCTCTGACAATCCAAGGGAGACCCTTGGAACGCAGTTCGGCCTTCTGCGATGAAACTTTTGGATGCAGTGTGTTCTGCACGTGGGGAAGGGCATAAAACTCCAAATGCCCTCAGTAGGCCTAGGTGACTCTGGATGCTCCAAGTGCCTAGCAATGCTCAGGGTAAATCTCTCTTTCGGGCGGGACCTAAAGGCCAGTTTCCGCATCACTTAGAGAGACGTCGAGCAGGAGCCCCCAAGCTGCACTGGAGCCCCGGTGGTTTCTTTCAGGGCAGCTTAGGTTTCCTCAGTGTGGCCGACACGCCTGGAACAAAAGCCTGCCAAGAACCGCGTTCCTGAGGCCGCTTCCAAGCTCTGGAACGCTAGCCATAGAGAACACATTAGCCCCCGGCCCTTCCAACTGCACAGTGAGGGCTGATGTTCCCAGAGCTGTGGATCCCTTGATTGTGCTCAGAAGGCTCTGGGTACACCGTGTACTTCCTTGGAAACAAGTGCCCACGCGAGAGTCTTGAGCGCTGTGAGGCATACTAAAGGTAAAGGCGTCCACTGACTAAGACTTCCTGGAGACGGGTGCACCCCTACTATCTCTGGCAGGGGGAAACTGCGCACCTTACCTCGAGACCGGAGGTCACATTTAGTTGGCACTTTGGCTACAGTATGCTCCCGGGGTGAGCTCCCAGGAAGGAATCGCAAGCACGTGGTTTCCTTTGGAGAACCTCACTGCTCCTCAGAGGCATCTGTGGAGTGAAGCGTACCCTGGTGGTGTGGATTTTCAGGCGGCTTGGAAGCTGCAACGAAGTTGCTTTCCAAAGGGGCAAAGCCGGGCTCCTCCCGCATTCTCCCGTTTCCAACTTGACCACACAGCACATTTGAGCAGCACTCTCTGACTGACGACTGGAGACTTCCAGCCACACTGGGCCTTTCTATGGTCGCACTTCATTGGGCTCGGGGTGTTTGTTTGGCGCGCCACCGAGAGCATTATTACCCGCTTAATGACTCAGTCAGGCCTGCGTGACGTTGGATCGACCCAATGCCTCACAATTCTACCGGTTTTTCTGTATTTTCTCTCAGGCCGGGCCTACAGTGTACCTTGCGTCACAATAGAGAGTGACAGGTAAGAGTTGCCAGGAGGCACCTGAGGCTCAGGGCTTCTCTCAGTGCACCTCAGAGGGCCTCCCCAGAGGGCGAGCCAGGTTGAATGTAATGCTGGCAAAAATCCTTGCCCCGGGGCTGCCTAACACGTGTACACGGCCTGCTCCGCAAGCGAGAGTCCGTCCGTTGCCCTCCCCCATGCCTAGAAGGAGTTGACCCCAACAGCCTGTTCTGTGTTATGCTGCTCGGAAAACCAAAAGGGGACTCACAGTGCACACGCTCTCCCTCAGGAGGGCATTCATACGTGACTCTCCTAGGCCTACGGAAAGCCGCAGAGGAGTTTAAGCGCTCTGTCATCGAGTCAGGGCTCATGGAGATGGCTGCACACAAAGCTCTGCTGACAGGAAACACTCGTGCTTACCTCGAGGCTAGGGGTCGCGTGGACTTCGCACTTGAGCTAGGGCAAGCGTGGGATGAGCTCCTAGCAAGGCACTGGAGACCACCTGGATCCATAGGAGAAAACGCCCTTTCTCCCCGGAGGCACTCCTAAGGGTGACTGGAAGACGGGTAACAACACTGTCTTTCAGTCCGCCTCGAGGCCGCCACTATCTACCTTTCAAATGGGGGAAATACTGCCTTTTCCCAGGCTTCCCAACTACAAACGGGCTCACCCAGCACATACACCTATCTTCTCTGACAATCCAAGGGAGACCCTTGGAACGCAGTTCGGCCTTCTGCGATGAAACTTTTGGATGCAGTGTGTTCTGCACGTGGGGAAGGGCATAATCCTCCAAATGCCCTCAGTAGGCCTAGGTGACTCTGGATGCTCCAAGTGCCTAGCAATGCTCAGGGTAAATCTCTCTTTCGGGCGGGACCTAAAGGCCAGTTTCCGCATCACTTAGAGAGACGTCGAGCAGGAGCCCCCAAGCTGCACTGGAGCCCCGGTGGTTTCTTTCAGGGCAGCTTAGGTTTCCTCAATGTGGCCGACACGCCTGGAACAAAAGCCTGCCAAGAACCGCGTTCCTGAGGCCGCTTCCAAGCTCTGGAACGCTAGCCATAGAGAACACATTAGCCCCCGGCCCTTCCAACTGCACAGTGAGGGCTGATGTTCCCAGAGCTGTGGATCCCTTGATTGTGCTCAGAAGGCTCTGGGTACACCGTGTACTTCCTTGGAAACAAGTGCCCACGCGAGAGTCTTGAGCGCTGTGAGGCATACTAAAGGTAAAGGCGTCCACTGACTAAGACTTCCTGGAGACGGGTGCACCCCTACTATCTCTGGCAGGGGGAAACTGCGCACCTTACCTCGAGACCGGAGGTCACATTTAGTTGGCACTTTGGCTACAGTATGCTCCCGGGGTGAGCTCCCAGGAAGGAATCGCAAGCACGTGGTTTCCTTTGGAGAACCTCACTGCTCCTCAGAGGCATCTGTGGAGTGAAGCGTACCCTGGTGGTGTGGATTTTCAGGCGGCTTGGAAGCTGCAACGAAGTTGCTTTCCAAAGGGGCAAAGCCGGGCTCCTCCCGCATTCTCCCGTTTCCAACTTGACCACACAGCACATTTGAGCAGCACTCTCTGACTGACGACTGGAGACTTCCAGCCACACTGGGCCTTTCTATGGTCGCACTTCATTGGGCTCGGGGTGTTTGTTTGGCGCGCCACCGAGAGCATTATTACCCGCTTAATGACTCAGTCAGGCCTGCGTGACGTTGGATCGACCCAATGCCTCACAATTCTACCGGTTTTTCTGTATTTTCTCTCAGGCCGGGCCTACAGTGTACCTTGCGTCACAATAGAGAGTGACAGGTAAGAGTTGCCAGGAGGCACCTGAGGCTCAGGGCTTCTCTCAGTGCACCTCAGAGGGCCTCCCCAGAGGGCGAGCCAGGTTGAATGTAATGCTGGCAAAAATCCTTGCCCCGGGGCTGCCTAACACGTGTACACGGCCTGCTCCGCAAGCGAGAGTCCGCCCGTTGCCCTCCCCCATGCCTAGAAGGAGTTGACCCCAACAGCCTGTTCTGTGTTATGCTGCTCGGAAAACCAAAAGGGGACTCACAGTGCACACGCTCTCCCTCAGGAGGGCATTCATACGTGACTCTCCTAGGCCTACGGAAAGCCGCAGAGGAGTTTAAGCGCTCTGTCATCGAGTCAGGGCTCATGGAGATGGCTGCACACAAAGCTCTGCTGACAGGAAACACTCGTGCTTACCTCGAGGCTAGGGGTCGCGTGGACTTCGCACTTGAGCTAGGGCAAGCGTGGGATGAGCTCCTAGCAAGGCACTGGAGACCACCTGGATCCATAGGAGAAAACGCCCTTTCTCCCCGGAGGCACTCCTAAGGGTGACTGGAAGACGGGTAACAACACTGTCTTTCAGTCCGCCTCGAGGCCGCCACTATCTACCTTTCAAATGGGGGAAATACTGCCTTTTCCCAGGCTTCCCAACTACAAACGGGCTCACCCAGCACATACACCTATCTTCTCTGACAATCCAAGGGAGACCCTTGGAACGCAGTTCGGCCTTCTGCGATGAAACTTTTGGATGCAGTGTGTTCTGCACGTGGGGAAGGGCATAAAACTCCAAATGCCCTCAGTAGGCCTAGGTGACTCTGGATGCTCCAAGTGCCTAGCAATGCTCAGGGTAAATCTCTCTTTCGGGCGGGACCTAAAGGCCAGTTTCCGCATCACTTAGAGAGACGTCGAGCAGGAGCCCCCAAGCTGCACTGGAGCCCCGGTGGTTTCTTTCAGGGCAGCTTAGGTTTCCTCAGTGTGGCCGACACGCCTGGAACAAAAGCCTGCCAAGAACCGCGTTCCTGAGGCCGCTTCCAAGCTCTGGAACGCTAGCCATAGAGAACACATTAGCCCCCGGCCCTTCCAACTGCACAGTGAGGGCTGATGTTCCCAGAGCTGTGGATCCCTTGATTGTGCTCAGAAGGCTCTGGGTACACCGTGTACTTCCTTGGAAACAAGTGCCCACGCGAGAGTCTTGAGCGCTGTGAGGCATACTAAAGGTAAAGGCGTCCACTGACTAAGACTTCCTGGAGACGGGTGCACCCCTACTATCTCTGGCAGGGGGAAACTGCGCACCTTACCTCGAGACCGGAGGTCACATTTAGTTGGCACTTTGGCTACAGTATGCTCCCGGGGTGAGCTCCCAGGAAGGAATCGCAAGCACGTGGTTTCCTTTGGAGAACCTCACTGCTCCTCAGAGGCATCTGTGGAGTGAAGCGTACCCTGGTGGTGTGGATTTTCAGGCGGCTTGGAAGCTGCAACGAAGTTGCTTTCCAAAGGGGCAAAGCCGGGCTCCTCCCGCATTCTCCCGTTTCCAACTTGACCACACAGCACATTTGAGCAGCACTCTCTGACTGACGACTGGAGACTTCCAGCCACACTGGGCCTTTCTATGGTCGCACTTCATTGGGCTCGGGGTGTTTGTTTGGCGCGCCACCGAGAGCATTATTACCCGCTTAATGACTCAGTCAGGCCTGCGTGACGTTGGATCGACCGAATGCCTCACAATTCTACCGGTTTTTCTGTATTTTCTCTCAGGCCGGGCCTACAGTGTACCTTGCGTCACAATAGAGAGTGACAGGTAAGAGTTGCCAGGAGGCACCTGAGGCTCAGGGCTTCTCTCAGTGCACCTCAGAGGGCCTCCCCAGAGGGCGAGCCAGGTTGAATGTAATGCTGGCAAAAATCCTTGCCCCGGGGCTGCCTAACACGTGTACACGGCCTGCTCCGCAAGCGAGAGTCCGTCCGTTGCCCTCCCCCATGCCTAGAAGGAGTTGACCCCAACAGCCTGTTCTGTGTTATGCTGCTCGGAAAACCAAAAGGGGACTCACAGTGCACACGCTCTCCCTCAGGAGGGCATTCATACGTGACTCTCCTAGGCCTACGGAAAGCCGCAGAGGAGTTTAAGCGCTCTGTCATCGAGTCAGGGCTCATGGAGATGGCTGCACACAAAGCTCTGCTGACAGGAAACACTCGTGCTTACCTCGAGGCTAGGGGTCGCGTGGACTTCGCACTTGAGCTAGGGCAAGCGTGGGATGAGCTCCTAGCAAGGCACTGGAGACCACCTGGATCCATAGGAGAAAACGCCCTTTCTCCCCGGAGGCACTCCTAAGGGTGACTGGAAGACGGGTAACAACACTGTCTTTCAGTCCGCCTCGAGGCCGCCACTATCTACCTTTCAAATGGGGGAAATACTGCCTTTTCCCAGGCTTCCCAACTACAAACGGGCTCACCCAGCACATACACCTATCTTCTCTGACAATCCAAGGGAGACCCTTGGAATGCAGTTCGGCCTTCTGCGATGAAACTTTTGGATGCAGTGTGTTCTGCACGTGGGGAAGGGCATAATCCTCCAAATGCCCTCAGTAGGCCTAGGTGACTCTGGATGCTCCAAGTGCCTAGCAATGCTCAGGGTAAATCTCTCTTTCGGGCGGGACCTAAAGGCCAGTTTCCGCATCACTTAGAGAGACGTCGAGCAGGAGCCCCCAAGCTGCACTGGAGCCCCGGTGGTTTCCTTCAGGGCAGCTTAGGTTTCCTCAGTGTGGCCGACACGCCTGGAACAAAAGCCTGCCAAGAACCGCGTTCCTGAGGCCGCTTCCAAGCTCTGGAACGCTAGCCATAGAGAACACATTAGCCCCCGGCCCTTCCAACTGCACAGTGAGGGCTGATGTTCCCAGAGCTGTGGATCCCTTGATTGTGCTCAGAAGGCTCTGGGTACACCGTGTACTTCCTTGGAAACAAGTGCCCACGCGAGAGTCTTGAGCGCTGTGAGGCATACTAAAGGTAAAGGCGTCCACTGACTAAGACTTCCTGGAGACGGGTGCACCCCTACTATCTCTGGCAGGGGGAAACTGCGCACCTTACCTCGAGACCGGAGGTCACATTTAGTTGGCACTTTGGCTACAGTATGCTCCCGGGGTGAGCTCCCAGGAAGGAATCGCAAGCACGTGGTTTCCTTTGGAGAACCTCACTGCTCCTCAGAGGCATCTGTGGAGTGAAGCGTACCCTGGTGGTGTGGATTTTCAGGCGGCTTGGAAGCTGCAACGAAGTTGCTTTCCAAAGGGGCAAAGCCGGGCTCCTCCCGCATTCTCCCGTTTCCAACTTGACCACACAGCACATTTGAGCAGCACTCTCTGACTGACGACTGGAGACTTCCAGCCACACTGGGCCTTTCTATGGTCGCACTTCATTGGGCTCGGGGTGTTTGTTTGGCGCGCCACCGAGAGCATTATTACCCGCTTAATGACTCAGTCAGGCCTGCGTGACGTTGGATCGACCCAATGCCTCACAATTCTACCGGTTTTTCTGTATTTTCTCTCAGGCCGGGCCTACAGTGTACCTTGCGTCACAATAGAGAGTGACAGGTAAGAGTTGCCAGGAGGCACCTGAGGCTCAGGGCTTCTCTCAGTGCACCTCAGAGGGCCTCCCCAGAGGGCGAGCCAGGTTGAATGTAATGCTGGCAAAAATCCTTGCCCCGGGGCTGCCTAACACGTGTACACGGCCTGCTCCGCAAGCGAGAGTCCGTCCGTTGCCCTCCCCCATGCCCAGAAGGAGTTGACCCCAACAGCCTGTTCTGTGTTATGCTGCTCGGAAAACCAAAAGGGGACTCACAGTGCACACGCTCTCCCTCAGGAGGGCATTCATACGTGACTCTCCTAGGCCTACGGAAAGCCGCAGAGGAGTTTAAGCGCTCTGTCATCGAGTCAGGGCTCATGGAGATGGCTGCACACAAAGCTCTGCTGACAGGAAACACTCGTGCTTACCTCGAGGCTAGGGGTCGCGTGGACTTCGCACTTGAGCTAGGGCAAGCGTGGGATGAGCTCCTAGCAAGGCACTGGAGACCACCTGGATCCATAGGAGAAAACGCCCTTTCTCCCCGGAGGCACTCCTAAGGGTGACTGGAAGACGGGTAACAACACTGTCTTTCAGTCCGCCTCGAGGCCGCCACTATCTACCTTTCAAATGGGGGAAATACTGCCTTTTCCCAGGCTTCCCAACTACAAACGGGCTCACCCAGCACATACACCTATCTTCTCTGACAATCCAAGGGAGACCCTTGGAACGCAGTTCGGCCTTCTGCGATGAAACTTTTGGATGCAGTGTGTTCTGCACGTGGGGAAGGGCATAATCCTCCAAATGCCCTCAGTAGGCCTAGGTGACTCTGGATGCTCCAAGTGCCTAGCAATGCTCAGGGTAAATCTCTCTTTCGGGCGGGACCTAAAGGCCAGTTTCCGCATCACTTAGAGAGACGTCGAGCAGGAGCCCCCAAGCTGCACTGGAGCCCCGGTGGTTTCTTTCAGGGCAGCTTAGGTTTCCTCAATGTGGCCGACACGCCTGGAACAAAAGCCTGCCAAGAACCGCGTTCCTGAGGCCGCTTCCAAGCTCTGGAACGCTAGCCATAGAGAACACATTAGCCCCCGGCCCTTCCAACTGCACAGTGAGGGCTGATGTTCCCAGAGCTGTGGATCCCTTGATTGTGCTCAGAAGGCTCTGGGTACACCGTGTACTTCCTTGGAAACAAGTGCCCACGCGAGAGTCTTGAGCGCTGTGAGGCATACTAAAGGTAAAGGCGTCCACTGACTAAGACTTCCTGGAGACGGGTGCACCCCTACTATCTCTGGCAGGGGGAAACTGCGCACCTTACCTCGAGACCGGAGGTCACATTTAGTTGGCACTTTGGCTACAGTATGCTCCCGGGGTGAGCTCCCAGGAAGGAATCGCAAGCACGTGGTTTCCTTTGGAGAACCTCACTGCTCCTCAGAGGCATCTGTGGAGTGAAGCGTACCCTGGTGGTGTGGATTTTCAGGCGGCTTGGAAGCTGCAACGAAGTTGCTTTCCAAAGGGGCAAAGCCGGGCTCCTCCCGCATTCTCCCGTTTCCAACTTGACCACACAGCACATTTGAGCAGCACTCTCTGACTGACGACTGGAGACTTCCAGCCACACTGGGCCTTTCTATGGTCGCACTTCATTGGGCTCGGGGTGTTTGTTTGGCGCGCCACCGAGAGCATTATTACCCGCTTAATGACTCAGTCAGGCCTGCGTGACGTTGGATCGACCCAATGCCTCACAATTCTACCGGTTTTTCTGTATTTTCTCTCAGGCCGGGCCTACAGTGTACCTTGCGTCACAATAGAGAGTGACAGGTAAGAGTTGCCAGGAGGCACCTGAGGCTCAGGGCTTCTCTCAGTGCACCTCAGAGGGCCTCCCCAGAGGGCGAGCCAGGTTGAATGTAATGCTGGCAAAAATCCTTGCCCCGGGGCTGCCTAACACGTGTACACGGCCTGCTCCGCAAGCGAGAGTCCGTCCGTTGCCCTCCCCCATGCCTAGAAGGAGTTGACCCCAACAGCCTGTTCTGTGTTATGCTGCTCGGAAAACCAAAAGGGGACTCACAGTGCACACGCTCTCCCTCAGGAGGGCATTCATACGTGACTCTCCTAGGCCTACGGAAAGCCGCAGAGGAGTTTAAGCGCTCTGTCATCGAGTCAGGGCTCATGGAGATGGCTGCACACAAAGCTCTGCTGACAGGAAACACTCGTGCTTACCTCGAGGCTAGGGGTCGCGTGGACTTCGCACTTGAGCTAGGGCAAGCGTGGGATGAGCTCCTAGCAAGGCACTGGAGACCACCTGGATCCATAGGAGAAAACGCCCTTTCTCCCCGGAGGCACTCCTAAGGGTGACTGGAAGACGGGTAACAACACTGTCTTTCAGTCCGCCTCGAGGCCGCCACTATCTACCTTTCAAATGGGGGAAATACTGCCTTTTCCCAGGCTTCCCAACTACAAACGGGCTCACCCAGCACATACACCTATCTTCTCTGACAATCCAAGGGAGACCCTTGGAACGCAGTTCGGCCTTCTGCGATGAAACTTTTGGAT
This sequence comes from Mesoplodon bidens, assembly GCF_964165515.1. Lineage (NCBI taxonomy): Eukaryota > Metazoa > Chordata > Mammalia > Artiodactyla > Ziphiidae > Mesoplodon > Mesoplodon bidens. The sequence continues at coordinate 50,258 of NW_027672390.1, forward strand.
GCAGTGTGTTCTGCACGTGGGGAAGGGCATAAAACTCCAAATGCCCTCAGTAGGCCTAGGTGACTCTGGATGCTCCAAGTGCCTAGCAATGCTCAGGGTAAATCTCTCTTTCGGGCGGGACCTAAAGGCCAGTTTCCGCATCACTTAGAGAGACGTCGAGCAGGAGCCCCCAAGCTGCACTGGAGCCCCGGTGGTTTCTTTCAGGGCAGCTTAGGTTTCCTCAGTGTGGCCGACACGCCTGGAACAAAAGCCTGCCAAGAACCGCGTTCCTGAGGCCGCTTCCAAGCTCTGGAACGCTAGCCATAGAGAACACATTAGCCCCCGGCCCTTCCAACTGCACAGTGAGGGCTGATGTTCCCAGAGCTGTGGATCCCTTGATTGTGCTCAGAAGGCTCTGGGTACACCGTGTACTTCCTTGGAAACAAGTGCCCACGCGAGAGTCTTGAGCGCTGTGAGGCATACTAAAGGTAAAGGCGTCCACTGACTAAGACTTCCTGGAGACGGGTGCACCCCTACTATCTCTGGCAGGGGGAAACTGCGCACCTTACCTCGAGACCGGAGGTCACATTTAGTTGGCACTTTGGCTACAGTATGCTCCCGGGGTGAGCTCCCAGGAAGGAATCGCAAGCACGTGGTTTCCTTTGGAGAACCTCACTGCTCCTCAGAGGCATCTGTGGAGTGAAGCGTACCCTGGTGGTGTGGATTTTCAGGCGGCTTGGAAGCTGCAACGAAGTTGCTTTCCAAAGGGGCAAAGCCGGGCTCCTCCCGCATTCTCCCGTTTCCAACTTGACCACACAGCACATTTGAGCAGCACTCTCTGACTGACGACTGGAGACTTCCAGCCACACTGGGCCTTTCTATGGTCGCACTTCATTGGGCTCGGGGTGTTTGTTTGGCGCGCCACCGAGAGCATTATTACCCGCTTAATGACTCAGTCAGGCCTGCGTGACGTTGGATCGACCCAATGCCTCACAATTCTACCGGTTTTTCTGTATTTTCTCTCAGGCCGGGCCTACAGTGTACCTTGCGTCACAATAGAGAGTGACAGGTAAGAGTTGCCAGGAGGCACCTGAGGCTCAGGGCTTCTCTCAGTGCACCTCAGAGGGCCTCCCCAGAGGGCGAGCCAGGTTGAATGTAATGCTGGCAAAAATCCTTGCCCCGGGGCTGCCTAACACGTGTACACGGCCTGCTCCGCAAGCGAGAGTCCGTCCGTTGCCCTCCCCCATGCCTAGAAGGAGTTGACCCCAACAGCCTGTTCTGTGTTATGCTGCTCGGAAAACCAAAAGGGGACTCACAGTGCACACGCTCTCCCTCAGGAGGGCATTCATACGTGACTCTCCTAGGCCTACGGAAAGCCGCAGAGGAGTTTAAGCGCTCTGTCATCGAGTCAGGGCTCATGGAGATGGCTGCACACAAAGCTCTGCTGACAGGAAACACTCGTGCTTACCTCGAGGCTAGGGGTCGCGTGGACTTCGCACTTGAGCTAGGGCAAGCGTGGGATGAGCTCCTAGCAAGGCACTGGAGACCACCTGGATCCATAGGAGAAAACGCCCTTTCTCCCCGGAGGCACTCCTAAGGGTGACTGGAAGACGGGTAACAACACTGTCTTTCAGTCCGCCTCGAGGCCGCCACTATCTACCTTTCAAATGGGGGAAATACTGCCTTTTCCCAGGCTTCCCAACTACAAACGGGCTCACCCAGCACATACACCTATCTTCTCTGACAATCCAAGGGAGACCCTTGGAACGCAGTTCGGCCTTCTGCGATGAAACTTTTGGATGCAGTGTGTTCTGCACGTGGGGAAGGGCATAAAACTCCAAATGCCCTCAGTAGGCCTAGGTGACTCTGGATGCTCCAAGTGCCTAGCAATGCTCAGGGTAAATCTCTCTTTCGGGCGGGACCTAAAGGCCAGTTTCCGCATCACTTAGAGAGACGTCGAGCAGGAGCCCCCAAGCTGCACTGGAGCCCCGGTGGTTTCCTTCAGGGCAGCTTAGGTTTCCTCAGTGTGGCCGACACGCCTGGAACAAAAGCCTGCCAAGAACCGCGTTCCTGAGGCCGCTTCCAAGCTCTGGAACGCTAGCCATAGAGAACACATTAGCCCCCGGCCCTTCCAACTGCACAGTGAGGGCTGATGTTCCCAGAGCTGTGGATCCCTTGATTGTGCTCAGAAGGCTCTGGGTACACCGTGTACTTCCTTGGAAACAAGTGCCCACGCGAGAGTCTTGAGCGCTGTGAGGCATACTAAAGGTAAAGGCGTCCACTGACTAAGACTTCCTGGAGACGGGTGCACCCCTACTATCTCTGGCAGGGGGAAACTGCGCACCTTACCTCGAGACCGGAGGTCACATTTAGTTGGCACTTTGGCTACAGTATGCTCCCGGGGTGAGCTCCCAGGAAGGAATCGCAAGCACGTGGTTTCCTTTGGAGAACCTCACTGCTCCTCAGAGGCATCTGTGGAGTGAAGCGTACCCTGGTGGTGTGGATTTTCAGGCGGCTTGGAAGCTGCAACGAAGTTGCTTTCCAAAGGGGCAAAGCCGGGCTCCTCCCGCATTCTCCCGTTTCCAACTTGACCACACAGCACATTTGAGCAGCACTCTCTGACTGACGACTGGAGACTTCCAGCCACACTGGGCCTTTCTATGGTCGCACTTCATTGGGCTCGGGGTGTTTGTTTGGCGCGCCACCGAGAGCATTATTACCCGCTTAATGACTCAGTCAGGCCTGCGTGACGTTGGATCGACCCAATGCCTCACAATTCTACCGGTTTTTCTGTATTTTCTCTCAGGCCGGGCCTACAGTGTACCTTGCGTCACAATAGAGAGTGACAGGTAAGAGTTGCCAGGAGGCACCTGAGGCTCAGGGCTTCTCTCAGTGCACCTCAGAGGGCCTCCCCAGAGGGCGAGCCAGGTTGAATGTAATGCTGGCAAAAATCCTTGCCCCGGGGCTGCCTAACACGTGTACACGGCCTGCTCCGCAAGCGAGAGTCCGTCCGTTGCCCTCCCCCATGCCTAGAAGGAGTTGACCCCAACAGCCTGTTCTGTGTTATGCTGCTCGGAAAACCAAAAGGGGACTCACAGTGCACACGCTCTCCCTCAGGAGGGCATTCATACGTGACTCTCCTAGGCCTACGGAAAGCCGCAGAGGAGTTTAAGCGCTCTGTCATCGAGTCAGGGCTCATGGAGATGGCTGCACACAAAGCTCTGCTGACAGGAAACACTCGTGCTTACCTCGAGGCTAGGGGTCGCGTGGACTTCGCACTTGAGCTAGGGCAAGCGTGGGATGAGCTCCTAGCAAGGCACTGGAGACCACCTGGATCCATAGGAGAAAACGCCCTTTCTCCCCGGAGGCACTCCTAAGGGTGACTGGAAGACGGGTAACAACACTGTCTTTCAGTCCGCCTCGAGGCCGCCACTATCTACCTTTCAAATGGGGGAAATACTGCCTTTTCCCAGGCTTCCCAACTACAAACGGGCTCACCCAGCACATACACCTATCTTCTCTGACAATCCAAGGGAGACCCTTGGAACGCAGTTCGGCCTTCTGCGATGAAACTTTTGGATGCAGTGTGTTCTGCACGTGGGGAAGGGCATAAAACTCCAAATGCCCTCAGTAGGCCTAGGTGACTCTGGATGCTCCAAGTGCCTAGCAATGCTCAGGGTAAATCTCTCTTTCGGGCGGGACCTAAAGGCCAGTTTCCGCATCACTTAGAGAGACGTCGAGCAGGAGCCCCCAAGCTGCACTGGAGCCCCGGTGGTTTCTTTCAGGGCAGCTTAGGTTTCCTCAGTGTGGCCGACACGCCTGGAACAAAAGCCTGCCAAGAACCGCGTTCCTGAGGCCGCTTCCAAGCTCTGGAACGCTAGCCATAGAGAACACATTAGCCCCCGGCCCTTCCAACTGCACAGTGAGGGCTGATGTTCCCAGAGCTGTGGATCCCTTGATTGTGCTCAGAAGGCTCTGGGTACACCGTGTACTTCCTTGGAAACAAGTGCCCACGCGAGAGTCTTGAGCGCTGTGAGGCATACTAAAGGTAAAGGCGTCCACTGACTAAGACTTCCTGGAGACGGGTGCACCCCTACTATCTCTGGCAGGGGGAAACTGCGCACCTTACCTCGAGACCGGAGGTCACATTTAGTTGGCACTTTGGCTACAGTATGCTCCCGGGGTGAGCTCCCAGGAAGGAATCGCAAGCACGTGGTTTCCTTTGGAGAACCTCACTGCTCCTCAGAGGCATCTGTGGAGTGAAGCGTACCCTGGTGGTGTGGATTTTCAGGCGGCTTGGAAGCTGCAACGAAGTTGCTTTCCAAAGGGGCAAAGCCGGGCTCCTCCCGCATTCTCCCGTTTCCAACTTGACCACACAGCACATTTGAGCAGCACTCTCTGACTGACGACTGGAGACTTCCAGCCACACTGGGCCTTTCTATGGTCGCACTTCATTGGGCTCGGGGTGTTTGTTTGGCGCGCCACCGAGAGCATTATTACCCGCTTAATGACTCAGTCAGGCCTGCGTGACGTTGGATCGACCCAATGCCTCACAATTCTACCGGTTTTTCTGTATTTTCTCTCAGGCCGGGCCTACAGTGTACCTTGCGTCACAATAGAGAGTGACAGGTAAGAGTTGCCAGGAGGCACCTGAGGCTCAGGGCTTCTCTCAGTGCACCTCAGAGGGCCTCCCCAGAGGGCGAGCCAGGTTGAATGTAATGCTGGCAAAAATCCTTGCCCCGGGGCTGCCTAACACGTGTACACGGCCTGCTCCGCAAGCGAGAGTCCGTCCGTTGCCCTCCCCCATGCCTAGAAGGAGTTGACCCCAACAGCCTGTTCTGTGTTATGCTGCTCGGAAAACCAAAAGGGGACTCACAGTGCACACGCTCTCCCTCAGGAGGGCATTCATACGTGACTCTCCTAGGCCTACGGAAAGCCGCAGAGGAGTTTAAGCGCTCTGTCATCGAGTCAGGGCTCATGGAGATGGCTGCACACAAAGCTCTGCTGACAGGAAACACTCGTGCTTACCTCGAGGCTAGGGGTCGCGTGGACTTCGCACTTGAGCTAGGGCAAGCGTGGGATGAGCTCCTAGCAAGGCACTGGAGACCACCTGGATCCATAGGAGAAAACGCCCTTTCTCCCCGGAGGCACTCCTAAGGGTGACTGGAAGACGGGTAACAACACTGTCTTTCAGTCCGCCTCGAGGCCGCCACTATCTACCTTTCAAATGGGGGAAATACTGCCTTTTCCCAGGCTTCCCAACTACAAACGGGCTCACCCAGCACATACACCTATCTTCTCTGACAATCCAAGGGAGACCCTTGGAACGCAGTTCGGCCTTCTGCGATGAAACTTTTGGATGCAGTGTGTTCTGCACGTGGGGAAGGGCATAATCCTCCAAATGCCCTCAGTAGGCCTAGGTGACTCTGGATGCTCCAAGTGCCTAGCAATGCTCAGGGTAAATCTCTCTTTCGGGCGGGACCTAAAGGCCAGTTTCCGCATCACTTAGAGAGACGTCGAGCAGGAGCCCCCAGGCTGCACTGGAGCCCCGGTGGTTTCTTTCAGGGCAGCTTAGGTTTCCTCAATGTGGCCGACACGCCTGGAACAAAAGCCTGCCAAGAACCGCGTTCCTGAGGCCGCTTCCAAGCGGCTAGAACGCTAGCCATAGAGAACACATTAGCCCCCGGCCCTTCCAACTGCACAGTGAGGGCTGATGTTCCCAGAGCTGTGGATCCCTTGATTGTGCTCAGAAGGCTCTGGGTACACCGTGTACTTCCTTGGAAACAAGTGCCCACGCGAGAGTCTTGAGCGCTGTGAGGCATACTAAAGGTAAAGGCGTCCACTGACTAAGACTTCCTGGAGACGGGTGCACCCCTACTATCTCTGGCAGGGGGAAACTGCGCACCTTACCTCGAGACCGGAGGTCACATTTAGTTGGCACTTTGGCTACAGTATGCTCCCGGGGTGAGCTCCCAGGAAGGAATCGCAAGCACGTGGTTTCCTTTGGAAAACCTCACTGCTCCTCAGAGGCATCTGTGGAGTGAAGCGTACCCTGGTGGTGTGGATTTTCAGGCGGCTTGGAAGCTGCAACGAAGTTGCTTTCCAAAGGGGCAAAGCCGGGCTCCTCCCGCATTCTCCCGTTTCCAAATTGACCACACAGCACATTTGAGCAGCACTCTCTGACTGACGACTGGAGACTTCCAGCCACACTGGGCCTTTCTATGGTCGCACTTCATTGGGCTCGGGGTGTTTGTTTGGCGCGCCACCGAGAGCATTATTACCCGCTTAATGACTCAGTCAGGCCTGCGTGACGTTGGATCGACCCAATGCCTCACAATTCTACCGGTTTTTCTGTATTTTCTCTCAGGCCGGGCCTACAGTGTACCTTGCGTCACAATAGAGAGTGACAGGTAAGAGTTGCCAGGAGGCACCTGAGGCTCAGGGCTTCTCTCAGTGCACCTCAGAGGGCCTCCCCAGAGGGCGAGCCAGGTTGAATGTAATGCTGGCAAAAATCCTTGCCCCGGGGCTGCCTAACACGTGTACACGGCCTGCTCCGCAAGCGAGAGTCCGTCCGTTGCCCTCCCCCATGCCTAGAAGGAGTTGACCCCAACAGCCTGTTCTGTGTTATGCTGCTCGGAAAACCAAAAGGGGACTCACAGTGCACACGCTCTCCCTCAGGAGGGCATTCATACGTGACTCTCCTAGGCCTACGGAAAGCCGCAGAGGAGTTTAAGCGCTCTGTCATCGAGTCAGGGCTCATGGAGATGGCTGCACACAAAGCTCTGCTGACAGGAAACACTCGTGCTTACCTCGAGGCTAGGGGTCGCGTGGACTTCGCACTTGAGCTAGGGCAAGCGTGGGATGAGCTCCTAGCAAGGCACTGGAGACCACCTGGATCCATAGGAGAAAACGCCCTTTCTCCCCGGAGGCACTCCTAAGGGTGACTGGAAGACGGGTAACAACACTGTCTTTCAGTCCGCCTCGAGGCCGCCACTATCTACCTTTCAAATGGGGGAAATACTGCCTTTTCCCAGGCTTCCCAACTACAAACGGGCTCACCCAGCACATACACCTATCTTCTCTGACAATCCAAGGGAGACCCTTGGAACGCAGTTCGGCCTTCTGCGATGAAACTTTTGGATGCAGTGTGTTCTGCACGTGGGGAAGGGCATAATCCTCCAAATGCCCTCAGTAGGCCTAGGTGACTCTGGATGCTCCAAGTGCCTAGCAATGCTCAGGGTAAATCTCTCTTTCGGGCGGGACCTAAAGGCCAGTTTCCGCATCACTTAGAGAGACGTCGAGCAGGAGCCCCCAAGCTGCACTGGAGCCCCGGTGGTTTCTTTCAGGGCAGCTTAGGTTTCCTCAGTGTGGCCGACACGCCTGGAACAAAAGCCTGCCAAGAACCGCGTTCCTGAGGCCGCTTCCAAGCTCTGGAACGCTAGCCATAGAGAACACATTAGCCCCCGGCCCTTCCAACTGCACAGTGAGGGCTGATGTTCCCAGAGCTGTGGATCCCTTGATTGTGCTCAGAAGGCTCTGGGTACACCGTGTACTTCCTTGGAAACAAGTGCCCACGCGAGAGTCTTGAGCGCTGTGAGGCATACTAAAGGTAAAGGCGTCCACTGACTAAGACTTCCTGGAGACGGGTGCACCCCTACTATCTCTGGCAGGGGGAAACTGCGCACCTTACCTCGAGACCGGAGGTCACATTTAGTTGGCACTTTGGCTACAGTATGCTCCCGGGGTGAGCTCCCAGGAAGGAATCGCAAGCACGTGGTTTCCTTTGGAGAACCTCACTGCTCCTCAGAGGCATCTGTGGAGTGAAGCGGACCCTGGTGGTGTGGATTTTCAGGCGACTTGGAAGCTGCAACGAAGTTGCTTTCCAAAGGGGCAAAGCCGGGCTCCTCCCGCATTCTCCCGTTTCCAACTTGACCACGCAGCACATTTGAGCAGCACTCTCTGACTGACGACTGGAGACTTCCAGCCACACTGGGCCTTTCTATGGTCGCACTTCATTGGGCTCGGGGTGTTTGTTTGGCGCGCCACCGAGAGCATTATTACCCGCTTAATGACTCAGTCAGGCCTGCGTGACGTTGGATCGACCCAATGCCTCACAATTCTACCGGTTTTTCTGTATTTTCTCTCAGGCCGGGCCTACAGTGTACCTTGCGTCACAATAGAGAGTGACAGGTAAGAGTTGCCAGGAGGCACCTGAGGCTCAGGGCTTCTCTCAGTGCACCTCAGAGGGCCTCCCCAGAGGGCGAGCCAGGTTGAATGTAATGCTGGCAAAAATCCTTGCCCCGGGGCTGCCTAACACGTGTACACGGCCTGCTCCGCAAGCGAGAGTCCGTCCGTTGCCCTCCCCCATGCCTAGAAGGAGTTGACCCCAACAGCCTGTTCTGTGTTATGCTGCTCGGAAAACCAAAAGGGGACTCACAGTGCACACGCTCTCCCTCAGGAGGGCATTCATACGTGACTCTCCTAGGCCTACGGAAAGCCGCAGAGGAGTTTAAGCGCTCTGTCATCGAGTCAGGGCTCATGGAGATGGCTGCACACAAAGCTCTGCTGACAGGAAACACTCGTGCTTACCTCGAGGCTAGGGGTCGCGTGGACTTCGCACTTGAGCTAGGGCAAGCGTGGGATGAGCTCCTAGCAAGGCACTGGAGACCACCTGGATCCATAGGAGAAAACGCCCTTTCTCCCCGGAGGCACTCCTAAGGGTGACTGGAAGACGGGTAACAACACTGTCTTTCAGTCCGCCTCGAGGCCGCCACTATCTACCTTTCAAATGGGGGAAATACTGCCTTTTCCCAGGCTTCCCAACTACAAACGGGCTCACCCAGCACATACACCTATCTTCTCTGACAATCCAAGGGAGACCCTTGGAACGCAGTTCGGCCTTCTGCGATGAAACTTTTGGATGCAGTGTGTTCTGCACGTGGGGAAGGGCATAAAACTCCAAATGCCCTCAGTAGGCCTAGGTGACTCTGGATGCTCCAAGTGCCTAGCAATGCTCAGGGTAAATCTCTCTTTCGGGCGGGACCTAAAGGCCAGTTTCCGCATCACTTAGAGAGACGTCGAGCAGGAGCCCCCAGGCTGCACTGGAGCCCCGGTGGTTTCTTTCAGGGCAGCTTAGGTTTCCTCAATGTGGCCGACACGCCTGGAACAAAAGCCTGCCAAGAACCGCGTTCCTGAGGCCGCTTCCAAGCGGCTAGAACGCTAGCCATAGAGAACACATTAGCCCCCGGCCCTTCCAACTGCACAGTGAGGGCTGATGTTCCCAGAGCTGTGGATCCCTTGATTGTGCTCAGAAGGCTCTGGGTACACCGTGTACTTCCTTGGAAACAAGTGCCCACGCGAGAGTCTTGAGCGCTGTGAGGCATACTAAAGGTAAAGGCGTCCACTGACTAAGACTTCCTGGAGACGGGTGCACCCCTACTATCTCTGGCAGGGGGAAACTGCGCACCTTACCTCGAGACCGGAGGTCACATTTAGTTGGCACTTTGGCTACAGTATGCTCCCGGGGTGAGCTCCCAGGAAGGAATCGCAAGCACGTGGTTTCCTTTGGAAAACCTCACTGCTCCTCAGAGGCATCTGTGGAGTGAAGCGTACCCTGGTGGTGTGGATTTTCAGGCGGCTTGGAAGCTGCAACGAAGTTGCTTTCCAAAGGGGCAAAGCCGGGCTCCTCCCGCATTCTCCCGTTTCCAAATTGACCACACAGCACATTTGAGCAGCACTCTCTGACTGACGACTGGAGACTTCCAGCCACACTGGGCCTTTCTATGGTCGCACTTCATTGGGCTCGGGGTGTTTGTTTGGCGCGCCACCGAGAGCATTATTACCCGCTTAATGACTCAGTCAGGCCTGCGTGACGTTGGATCGACCCAATGCCTCACAATTCTACCGGTTTTTCTGTATTTTCTCTCAGGCCGGGCCTACAGTGTACCTTGCGTCACAATAGAGAGTGACAGGTAAGAGTTGCCAGGAGGCACCTGAGGCTCAGGGCTTCTCTCAGTGCACCTCAGAGGGCCTCCCCAGAGGGCGAGCCAGGTTGAATGTAATGCTGGCAAAAATCCTTGCCCCGGGGCTGCCTAACACGTGTACACGGCCTGCTCCGCAAGCGAGAGTCCGTCCGTTGCCCTCCCCCATGCCTAGAAGGAGTTGACCCCAACAGCCTGTTCTGTGTTATGCTGCTCGGAAAACCAAAAGGGGACTCACAGTGCACACGCTCTCCCTCAGGAGGGCATTCATACGTGACTCTCCTAGGCCTACGGAAAGCCGCAGAGGAGTTTAAGCGCTCTGTCATCGAGTCAGGGCTCATGGAGATGGCTGCACACAAAGCTCTGCTGACAGGAAACACTCGTGCTTACCTCGAGGCTAGGGGTCGCGTGGACTTCGCACTTGAGCTAGGGCAAGCGTGGGATGAGCTCCTAGCAAGGCACTGGAGACCACCTGGATCCATAGGAGAAAACGCCCTTTCTCCCCGGAGGCACTCCTAAGGGTGACTGGAAGACGGGTAACAACACTGTCTTTCAGTCCGCCTCGAGGCCGCCACTATCTACCTTTCAAATGGGGGAAATACTGCCTTTTCCCAGGCTTCCCAACTACAAACGGGCTCACCCAGCACATACACCTATCTTCTCTGACAATCCAAGGGAGACCCTTGGAACGCAGTTCGGCCTTCTGCGATGAAACTTTTGGATGCAGTGTGTTCTGCACGTGGGGAAGGGCATAATCCTCCAAATGCCCTCAGTAGGCCTAGGTGACTCTGGATGCTCCAAGTGCCTAGCAATGCTCAGGGTAAATCTCTCTTTCGGGCGGGACCCAAAGGCCAGTTTCCGCATCACTTAGAGAGACGTCGAGCAGGAGCCCCCAAGCTGCACTGGAGCCCCGGTGGTTTCTTTCAGGGCAGCTTAGGTTTCCTCAATGTGGCCGACACGCCTGGAACAAAAGCCTGCCAAGAACCGCGTTCCTGAGGCCGCTTCCAAGCGGCTAGAACGCTAGCCATAGAGAACACATTAGCCCCCGGCCCTTCCAACTGCACAGTGAGGGCTGATGTTCCCAGAGCTGTGGATCCCTTGATTGTGCTCAGAAGGCTCTGGGTACACCGTGTACTTCCTTGGAAACAAGTGCCCACGCGAGAGTCTTGAGCGCTGTGAGGCATACTAAAGGTAAAGGCGTCCACTGACTAAGACTTCCTGGAGACGGGTGCACCCCTACTATCTCTGGCAGGGGGAAACTGCGCACCTTACCTCGAGACCGGAGGTCACATTTAGTTGGCACTTTGGCTACAGTATGCTCCCGGGGTGAGCTCCCAGGAAGGAATCGCAAGCACGTGGTTTCCTTTGGAAAACCTCACTGCTCCTCAGAGGCATCTGTGGAGTGAAGCGTACCCTGGTGGTGTGGTTTTTCAGGCGGCTTGGAAGCTGCAACGAAGTTGCTTTCCAAAGGGGCAAAGCCGGGCTCCTCCCGCATTCTCCCGTTTCCAACTTGACCACACAGCACATTTGAGCAGCACTCTCTGACTGACGACTGGAGACTTCCAGCCACACTGGGCCTTTCTATGGTCGCACTTCATTGGGCTCGGGGTGTTTGTTTGGCGCGCCACCGAGAGCATTATTACCCGCTTAATGACTCAGTCAGGCCTGCGTGACGTTGGATCGACCCAATGCCTCACAATTCTACCGGTTTTTCTGTATTTTCTCTCAGGCCGGGCCTACAGTGTACCTTGCGTCACAATAGAGAGTGACAGGTAAGAGTTGCCAGGAGGCACCTGAGGCTCAGGGCTTCTCTCAGTGCACCTCAGAGGGCCTCCCCAGAGGGCGAGCCAGGTTGAATGTAATGCTGGCAAAAATCCTTGCCCCGGGGCTGCCTAACACGTGTACACGGCCTGCTCCGCAAGCGAGAGTCCGTCCGTTGCCCTCCCCCATGCGTAGAAGGAGTTGACCCCAACAGCCTGTTCTGTGTTATGCTGCTCGGAAAACCAAAAGGGGACTCACAGTGCACACGCTCTCCCTCAGGAGGGCATTCATACGTGACTCTCCTAGGCCTACGGAAAGCCGCAGAGGAGTTTAAGCGCTCTGTCATCGAGTCAGGGCTCATGGAGATGGCTGCACACAAAGCTCTGCTGACAGGAAACACTCGTGCTTACCTCGAGGCTAGGGGTCGCGTGGACTTCGCACTTGAGCTAGGGCAAGCGTGGGATGAGCTCCTAGCAAGGCACTGGAGACCACCTGGATCCATAGGAGAAAACGCCCTTTCTCCCCGGAGGCACTCCTAAGGGTGACTGGAAGACGGGTAACAACACTGTCTTTCAGTCCGCCTCGAGGCCGCCACTATCTACCTTTCAAATGGGGGAAATACTGCCTTTTCCCAGGCTTCCCAACTACAAACGGGCTCACCCAGCACATACACCTATCTTCTCTGACAATCCAAGGGAGACCCTTGGAACGCAGTTCGGCCTTCTGCGATGAAACTTTTGGATGCAGTGTGTTCTGCACGTGGGGAAGGGCATAAAACTCCAAATGCCCTCAGTAGGCCTAGGTGACTCTGGATGCTCCAAGTGCCTAGCAATGCTCAGGGTAAATCTCTCTTTCGGGCGGGACCTAAAGGCCAGTTTCCGCATCACTTAGAGAGACGTCGAGCAGGAGCCCCCAAGCTGCACTGGAGCCCCGGTGGTTTCTTTCAGGGCAGCTTAGGTTTCCTCAATGTGGCCGACACGCCTGGAACAAAAGCCTGCCAAGAACCGCGTTCCTGAGGCCGCTTCCAAGCTCTGGAACGCTAGCCATAGAGAACACATTAGCCCCCGGCCCTTCCAACTGCACAGTGAGGGCTGATGTTCCCAGAGCTGTGGATCCCTTGATTGTGCTCAGAAGGCTCTGGGTACACCGTGTACTTCCTTGGAAACAAGTGCCCACGCGAGAGTCTTGAGCGCTGTGAGGCATACTAAAGGTAAAGGCGTCCACTGACTAAGACTTCCTGGAGACGGGTGCACCCCTACTATCTCTGGCAGGGGGAAACTGCGCACCTTACCTCGAGACCGGAGGTCACATTTAGTTGGCACTTTGGCTACAGTATGCTCCCGGGGTGAGCTCCCAGGAAGGAATCGCAAGCACGTGGTTTCCTTTGGAGAACCTCACTGCTCCTCAGAGGCATCTGTGGAGTGAAGCGTACCCTGGTGGTGTGGATTTTCAGGCGGCTTGGAAGCTGCAACGAAGTTGCTTTCCAAAGGGGCAAAGCCGGGCTCCTCCCGCATTCTCCCGTTTCCAACTTGACCACACAGCACATTTGAGCAGCACTCTCTGACTGACGACTGGAGACTTCCAGCCACACTGGGCCTTTCTATGGTCGCACTTCATTGGGCTCGGGGTGTTTGTTTGGCGCGCCACCGAGAGCATTATTACCCGCTTAATGACTCAGTCAGGCCTGCGTGACGTTGGATCGACCCAATGCCTCACAATTCTACCGGTTTTTCTGTATTTTCTCTCAGGCCGGGCCTACAGTGTACCTTGCGTCACAATAGAGAGTGACAGGTAAGAGTTGCCAGGAGGCACCTGAGGCTCAGGGCTTCTCTCAGTGCACCTCAGAGGGCCTCCTCAGAGGGCGAGCCAGGTTGAATGTAATGCTGGCAAAAATCCTTGCCCCGGGGCTGCCTAACACGTGTACACGGCCTGCTCCGCAAGCGAGAGTCCGTCCGTTGCCCTCCCCCATGCCTAGAAGGAGTTGACCCCAACAGCCTGTTCTGTGTTATGCTGCTCGGAAAACCAAAAGGGGACTCACAGTGCACACGCTCTCCCTCAGGAGGGCATTCATACGTGACTCTCCTAGGCCTACGGAAAGCCGCAGAGGAGTTTAAGCGCTCTGTCATCGAGTCAGGGCTCATGGAGATGGCTGCACACAAAGCTCTGCTGACAGGAAACACTCGTGCTTACCTCGAGGCTAGGGGTCGCGTGGACTTCGCACTTGAGCTAGGGCAAGCGTGGGATGAGCTCCTAGCAAGGCACTGGAGACCACCTGGATCCATAGGAGAAAACGCCCTTTCTCCCCGGAGGCACTCCTAAGGGTGACCGGAAGACGGGTAACAACACTGTCTTTCAGTCCGCCTCGAGGCCGCCACTATCTACCTTTCAAATGGGGGAAATACTGCCTTTTCCCAGGCTTCCCAACTACAAACGGGCTCACCCAGCACATACACCTATCTTCTCTGACAATCCAAGGGAGACCCTTGGAACGCAGTTCGGCCTTCTGCGATGAAACTTTTGGATGCAGTGTGTTCTGCACGTGGGGAAGGGCATAAAACTCCAAATGCCCTCAGTAGGCCTAGGTGACTCTGGATGCTCCAAGTGCCTAGCAATGCTCAGGGTAAATCTCTCTTTCGGGCGGGACCTAAAGGCCAGTTTCCGCATCACTTAGAGAGACGTCGAGCAGGAGCCCCCAAGCTGCACTGGAGCCCCGGTGGTTTCTTTCAGGGCAGCTTAGGTTTCCTCAGTGTGGCCGACACGCCTGGAACAAAAGCCTGCCAAGAACCGCGTTCCTGAGGCCGCTTCCAAGCTCTGGAACGCTAGCCATAGAGAACACATTAGCCCCCGGCCCTTCCAACTGCACAGTGAGGGCTGATGTTCCCAGAGCTGTGGATCCCTTGATTGTGCTCAGAAGGCTCTGGGTACACCGTGTACTTCCTTGGAAACAAGTGCCCACGCGAGAGTCTTGAGCGCTGTGAGGCATACTAAAGGTAAAGGCGTCCACTGACTAAGACTTCCTGGAGACGGGTGCACCCCTACTATCTCTGGCAGGGGGAAACTGCGCACCTTACCTCGAGACCGGAGGTCACATTTAGTTGGCACTTTGGCTACAGTATGCTCCCGGGGTGAGCTCCCAGGAAGGAATCGCAAGCACGTGGTTTCCTTTGGAGAACCTCACTGCTCCTCAGAGGCATCTGTGGAGTGAAGCGTACCCTGGTGGTGTGGATTTTCAGGCGGCTTGGAAGCTGCAACGAAGTTGCTTTCCAAAGGGGCAAAGCCGGGCTCCTCCCGCATTCTCCCGTTTCCAACTTGACCACACAGCACATTTGAGCAGCACTCTCTGACTGACGACTGGAGACTTCCAGCCACACTGGGCCTTTCTATGGTCGCACTTCATTGGGCTCGGGGTGTTTGTTTGGCGCGCCACCGAGAGCATTATTACCCGCTTAATGACTCAGTCAGGCCTGCGTGACGTTGGATCGACCCAATGCCTCACAATTCTACCGGTTTTTCTGTATTTTCTCTCAGGCCGGGCCTACAGTGTACCTTGCGTCACAATAGAGAGTGACAGGTAAGAGTTGCCAGGAGGCACCTGAGGCTCAGGGCTTCTCTCAGTGCACCTCAGATTGCCTCCCCAGAGGGCGAGCCAGGTTGAATGTAATGCTGGCAAAAATCCTTGCCCCGGGGCTGCCTAACACGTGTACACGGCCTGCTCCGCAAGCGAGAGTCCGTCCGTTGCCCTCCCCCATGCCTAGAAGGAGTTGACCCCAACAGCCTGTTCTGTGTTATGCTGCTCGGAAAACCAAAAGGGGACTCACAGTGCACACGCTCTCCCTCAGGAGGGCATTCATACGTGACTCTCCTAGGCCTACGGAAAGCCGCAGAGGAGTTTAAGCGCTCTGTCATCGAGTCAGGGCTCATGGAGATGGCTGCACACAAAGCTCTGCTGACAGGAAACACTCGTGCTTACCTCGAGGCTAGGGGTCGCGTGGACTTCGCACTTGAGCTAGGGCAAGCGTGGGATGAGCTCCTAGCAAGGCACTGGAGACCACCTGGATCCATAGGAGAAAACGCCCTTTCTCCCCGGAGGCACTCCTAAGGGTGACTGGAAGACGGGTAACAACACTGTCTTTCAGTCCGCCTCGAGGCCGCCACTATCTACCTTTCAAATGGGGGAAATACTGCCTTTTCCCAGGCTTCCCAACTACAAACGGGCTCACCCAGCACATACACCTATCTTCTCTGACAATCCAAGGGAGACCCTTGGAACGCAGTTCGGCCTTCTGCGATGAAACTTTTGGATGCAGTGTGTTCTGCACGTGGGGAAGGGCATAAAACTCCAAATGCCCTCAGTAGGCCTAGGTGACTCTGGATGCTCCAAGTGCCTAGCAATGCTCAGGGTAAATCTCTCTTTCGGGCGGGACCTAAAGGCCAGTTTCCGCATCACTTAGAGAGACGTCGAGCAGGAGCCCCCAAGCTGCACTGGAGCCCCGGTGGTTTCTTTCAGGGCAGCTTAGGTTTCCTCAGTGTGGCCGACACGCCTGGAACAAAAGCCTGCCAAGAACCGCGTTCCTGAGGCCGCTTCCAAGCTCTGGAACGCTAGCCATAGAGAACACATTAGCCCCCGGCCCTTCCAACTGCACAGTGAGGGCTGATGTTCCCAGAGCTGTGGATCCCTTGATTGTGCTCAGAAGGCTCTGGGTACACCGTGTACTTCCTTGGAAACAAGTGCCCACGCGAGAGTCTTGAGCGCTGTGAGGCATACTAAAGGTAAAGGCGTCCACTGACTAAGACTTCCTGGAGACGGGTGCACCCCTACTATCTCTGGCAGGGGGAAACTGCGCACCTTACCTCGAGACCGGAGGTCACATTTAGTTGGCACTTTGGCTACAGTATGCTCCCGGGGTGAGCTCCCAGGAAGGAATCGCAAGCACGTGGTTTCCTTTGGAGAACCTCACTGCTCCTCAGAGGCATCTGTGGAGTGAAGCGGACCCTGGTGGTGTGGATTTTCAGGCGACTTGGAAGCTGCAACGAAGTTGCTTTCCAAAGGGGCAAAGCCGGGCTCCTCCCGCATTCTCCCGTTTCCAACTTGACCACACAGCACATTTGAGCAGCACTCTCTGACTGACGACTGGAGACTTCCAGCCACACTGGGCCTTTCTATGGTCGCACTTCATTGGGCTCGGGGTGTTTGTTTGGCGCGCCACCGAGAGCATTATTACCCGCTTAATGACTCAGTCAGGCCTGCGTGACGTTGGATCGACCCAATGCCTCACAATTCTACCGGTTTTTCTGTATTTTCTCTCAGGCCGGGCCTACAGTGTACCTTGCGTCACAATAGAGAGTGACAGGTAAGAGTTGCCAGGAGGCACCTGAGGCTCAGGGCTTCTCTCAGTGCACCTCAGAGGGCCTCCCCAGAGGGCGAGCCAGGTTGAATGTAATGCTGGCAAAAATCCTTGCCCCGGGGCTGCCTAACACGTGTACACGGCCTGCTCCGCAAGCGAGAGTCCGTCCGTTGCCCTCCCCCATGCCTAGAAGGAGTTGACCCCAACAGCCTGTTCTGTGTTATGCTGCTCGGAAAACCAAAAGGGGACTCACAGTGCACACGCTCTCCCTCAGGAGGGCATTCATACGTGACTCTCCTAGGCCTACGGAAAGCCGCAGAGGAGTTTAAGCGCTCTGTCATCGAGTCAGGGCTCATGGAGATGGCTGCACACAAAGCTCTGCTGACAGGAAACACTCGTGCTTACCTCGAGGCTAGGGGTCGCGTGGACTTCGCACTTGAGCTAGGGCAAGCGTGGGATGAGCTCCTAGCAAGGCACTGGAGACCACCTGGATCCATAGGAGAAAACGCCCTTTCTCCCCGGAGGCACTCCTAAGGGTGACTGGAAGACGGGTAACAACACTGTCTTTCAGTCCGCCTCGAGGCCGCCACTATCTACCTTTCAAATGGGGGAAATACTGCCTTTTCCCAGGCTTCCCAACTACAAACGGGCTCACCCAGCACATACACCTATCTTCTCTGACAATCCAAGGGAGACCCTTGGAACGCAGTTCGGCCTTCTGCGATGAAACTTTTGGATGCAGTGTGTTCTGCACGTGGGGAAGGGCATAATCCTCCAAATGCCCTCAGTAGGCCTAGGTGACTCTGGATGCTCCAAGTGCCTAGCAATGCTCAGGGTAAATCTCTCTTTCGGGCGGGACCTAAAGGCCAGTTTCCGCATCACTTAGAGAGACGTCGAGCAGGAGCCCCCAGGCTGCACTGGAGCCCCGGTGGTTTCTTTCAGGGCAGCTTAGGTTTCCTCAATGTGGCCGACACGCCTGGAACAAAAGCCTGCCAAGAACCGCGTTCCTGAGGCCGCTTCCAAGCGGCTAGAACGCTAGCCATAGAGAACACATTAGCCCCCGGCCCTTCCAACTGCACAGTGAGGGCTGATGTTCCCAGAGCTGTGGATCCCTTGATTGTGCTCAGAAGGCTCTGGGTACACCGTGTACTTCCTTGGAAACAAGTGCCCACGCGAGAGTCTTGAGCGCTGTGAGGCATACTAAAGGTAAAGGCGTCCACTGACTAAGACTTCCTGGAGACGGGTGCACCCCTACTATCTCTGGCAGGGGGAAACTGCGCACCTTACCTCGAGACCGGAGGTCACATATAGTTGGCACTTTGGCTACAGTATGCTCCCGGGGTGAGCTCCCAGGAAGGAATCGCAAGCACGTGGTTTCCTTTGGAAAACCTCACTGCTCCTCAGAGGCATCTGTGGAGTGAAGCGTACCCTGGTGGTGTGGATTTTCAGGCGGCTTGGAAGCTGCAACGAAGTTGCTTTCCAAAGGGGCAAAGCCGGGCTCCTCCCGCATTCTCCCGTTTCCAAATTGACCACACAGCACATTTGAGCAGCACTCTCTGACTGACGACTGGAGACTTCCAGCCACACTGGGCCTTTCTATGGTCGCACTTCATTGGGCTCGGGGTGTTTGTTTGGCGCGCCACCGAGAGCATTATTACCCGCTTAATGACTCAGTCAGGCCTGCGTGACGTTGGATCGACCCAATGCCTCACAATTCTACCGGTTTTTCTGTATTTTCTCTCAGGCCGGGCCTACAGTGTACCTTGCGTCACAATAGAGAGTGACAGGTAAGAGTTGCCAGGAGGCACCTGAGGCTCAGGGCTTCTCTCAGTGCACCTCAGAGGGCCTCCCCAGAGGGCGAGCCAGGTTGAATGTAATGCTGGCAAAAATCCTTGCCCCGGGGCTGCCTAACACGTGTACACGGCCTGCTCCGCAAGCGAGAGTCCGTCCGTTGCCCTCCCCCATGCGTAGAAGGAGTTGACCCCAACAGCCTGTTCTGTGTTATGCTGCTCGGAAAACCAAAAGGGGACTCACAGTGCACACGCTCTCCCTCAGGAGGGCATTCATACGTGACTCTCCTAGGCCTACGGAAAGCCGCAGAGGAGTTTAAGCGCTCTGTCATCGAGTCAGGGCTCATGGAGATGGCTGCACACAAAGCTCTGCTGACAGGAAACACTCGTGCTTACCTCGAGGCTAGGGGTCGCGTGGACTTCGCACTTGAGCTAGGGCAAGCGTGGGATGAGCTCCTAGCAAGGCACTGGAGACCACCTGGATCCATAGGAGAAAACGCCCTTTCTCCCCGGAGGCACTCCTAAGGGTGACTGGAAGACGGGTAACAACACTGTCTTTCAGTCCGCCTCGAGGCCGCCACTATCTACCTTTCAAATGGGGGAAATACTGCCTTTTCCCAGGCTTCCCAACTACAAACGGGCTCACCCAGCACATACACCTATCTTCTCTGACAATCCAAGGGAGACCCTTGGAACGCAGTTCGGCCTTCTGCGATGAAACTTTTGGATGCAGTGTGTTCTGCACGTGGGGAAGGGCATAAAACTCCAAATGCCCTCAGTAGGCCTAGGTGACTCTGGATGCTCCAAGTGCCTAGCAATGCTCAGGGTAAATCTCTCTTTCGGGCGGGACCTAAAGGCCAGTTTCCGCATCACTTAGAGAGACGTCGAGCAGGAGCCCCCAAGCTGCACTGGAGCCCCGGTGGTTTCTTTCAGGGCAGCTTAGGTTTCCTCAGTGTGGCCGACACGCCTGGAACAAAAGCCTGCCAAGAACCGCGTTCCTGAGGCCGCTTCCAAGCTCTGGAACGCTAGCCATAGAGAACACATTAGCCCCCGGCCCTTCCAACTGCACAGTGAGGGCTGATGTTCCCAGAGCTGTGGATCCCTTGATTGTGCTCAGAAGGCTCTGGGTACACCGTGTACTTCCTTGGAAACAAGTGCCCACGCGAGAGTCTTGAGCGCTGTGAGGCATACTAAAGGTAAAGGCGTCCACTGACTAAGACTTCCTGGAGACGGGTGCACCCCTACTATCTCTGGCAGGGGGAAACTGCGCACCTTACCTCGAGACCGGAGGTCACATTTAGTTGGCACTTTGGCTACAGTATGCTCCCGGGGTGAGCTCCCAGGAAGGAATCGCAAGCACGTGGTTTCCTTTGGAGAACCTCACTGCTCCTCAGAGGCATCTGTGGAGTGAAGCGGACCCTGGTGGTGTGGATTTTCAGGCGACTTGGAAGCTGCAACGAAGTTGCTTTCCAAAGGGGCAAAGCCGGGCTCCTCCCGCATTCTCCCGTTTCCAACTTGACCACACAGCACATTTGAGCAGCACTCTCTGACTGACGACTGGAGACTTCCAGCCACACTGGGCCTTTCTATGGTCGCACTTCATTGGGCTCGGGGTGTTTGTTTGGCGCGCCACCGAGAGCATTATTACCCGCTTAATGACTCAGTCAGGCCTGCGTGACGTTGGATCGACCCAATGCCTCACAATTCTACCGGTTTTTCTGTATTTTCTCTCAGGCCGGGCCTACAGTGTACCTTGCGTCACAATAGAGAGTGACAGGTAAGAGTTGCCAGGAGGCACCTGAGGCTCAGGGCTTCTCTCAGTGCACCTCAGAGGGCCTCCCCAGAGGGCGAGCCAGGTTGAATGTAATGCTGGCAAAAATCCTTGCCCCGGGGCTGCCTAACACGTGTACACGGCCTGCTCCGCAAGCGAGAGTCCGTCCGTTGCCCTCCCCCATGCCTAGAAGGAGTTGACCCCAACAGCCTGTTCTGTGTTATGCTGCTCGGAAAACCAAAAGGGGACTCACAGTGCACACGCTCTCCCTCAGGAGGGCATTCATACGTGACTCTCCTAGGCCTACGGAAAGCCGCAGAGGAGTTTAAGCGCTCTGTCATCGAGTCAGGGCTCATGGAGATGGCTGCACACAAAGCTCTGCTGACAGGAAACACTCGTGCTTACCTCGAGGCTAGGGGTCGCGTGGACTTCGCACTTGAGCTAGGGCAAGCGTGGGATGAGCTCCTAGCAAGGCACTGGAGACCACCTGGATCCATAGGAGAAAACGCCCTTTCTCCCCGGAGGCACTCCTAAGGGTGACTGGAAGACGGGTAACAACACTGTCTTTCAGTCCGCCTCGAGGCCGCCACTATCTACCTTTCAAATGGGGGAAATACTGCCTTTTCCCAGGCTTCCCAACTACAAACGGGCTCACCCAGCACATACACCTATCTTCTCTGACAATCCAAGGGAGACCCTTGGAACGCAGTTCGGCCTTCTGCGATGAAACTTTTGGATGCAGTGTGTTCTGCACGTGGGGAAGGGCATAATCCTCCAAATGCCCTCAGTAGGCCTAGGTGACTCTGGATGCTCCAAGTGCCTAGCAATGCTCAGGGTAAATCTCTCTTTCGGGCGGGACCTAAAGGCCAGTTTCCGCATCACTTAGAGAGACGTCGAGCAGGAGCCCCCAGGCTGCACTGGAGCCCCGGTGGTTTCTTTCAGGGCAGCTTAGGTTTCCTCAATGTGGCCGACACGCCTGGAACAAAAGCCTGCCAAGAACCGCGTTCCTGAGGCCGCTTCCAAGCGGCTAGAACGCTAGCCATAGAGAACACATTAGCCCCCGGCCCTTCCAACTGCACAGTGAGGGCTGATGTTCCCAGAGCTGTGGATCCCTTGATTGTGCTCAGAAGGCTCTGGGTACACCGTGTACTTCCTTGGAAACAAGTGCCCACGCGAGAGTCTTGAGCGCTGTGAGGCATACTAAAGGTAAAGGCGTCCACTGACTAAGACTTCCTGGAGACGGGTGCACCCCTACTATCTCTGGCAGGGGGAAACTGCGCACCTTACCTCGAGACCGGAGGTCACATATAGTTGGCACTTTGGCTACAGTATGCTCCCGGGGTGAGCTCCCAGGAAGGAATCGCAAGCACGTGGTTTCCTTTGGAAAACCTCACTGCTCCTCAGAGGCATCTGTGGAGTGAAGCGTACCCTGGTGGTGTGGATTTTCAGGCGGCTTGGAAGCTGCAACGAAGTTGCTTTCCAAAGGGGCAAAGCCGGGCTCCTCCCGCATTCTCCCGTTTCCAAATTGACCACACAGCACATTTGAGCAGCACTCTCTGACTGACGACTGGAGACTTCCAGCCACACTGGGCCTTTCTATGGTCGCACTTCATTGGGCTCGGGGTGTTTGTTTGGCGCGCCACCGAGAGCATTATTACCCGCTTAATGACTCAGTCAGGCCTGCGTGACGTTGGATCGACCCAATGCCTCACAATTCTACCGGTTTTTCTGTATTTTCTCTCAGGCCGGGCCTACAGTGTACCTTGCGTCACAATAGAGAGTGACAGGTAAGAGTTGCCAGGAGGCACCTGAGGCTCAGGGCTTCTCTCAGTGCACCTCAGAGGGCCTCCCCAGAGGGCGAGCCAGGTTGAATGTAATGCTGGCAAAAATCCTTGCCCCGGGGCTGCCTAACACGTGTACACGGCCTGCTCCGCAAGCGAGAGTCCGTCCGTTGCCCTCCCCCATGCGTAGAAGGAGTTGACCCCAACAGCCTGTTCTGTGTTATGCTGCTCGGAAAACCAAAAGGGGACTCACAGTGCACACGCTCTCCCTCAGGAGGGCATTCATACGTGACTCTCCTAGGCCTACGGAAAGCCGCAGAGGAGTTTAAGCGCTCTGTCATCGAGTCAGGGCTCATGGAGATGGCTGCACACAAAGCTCTGCTGACAGGAAACACTCGTGCTTACCTCGAGGCTAGGGGTCGCGTGGACTTCGCACTTGAGCTAGGGCAAGCGTGGGATGAGCTCCTAGCAAGGCACTGGAGACCACCTGGATCCATAGGAGAAAACGCCCTTTCTCCCCGGAGGCACTCCTAAGGGTGACTGGAAGACGGGTAACAACACTGTCTTTCAGTCCGCCTCGAGGCCGCCACTATCTACCTTTCAAATGGGGGAAATACTGCCTTTTCCCAGGCTTCCCAACTACAAACGGGCTCACCCAGCACATACACCTATCTTCTCTGACAATCCAAGGGAGACCCTTGGAACGCAGTTCGGCCTTCTGCGATGAAACTTTTGGATGCAGTGTGTTCTGCACGTGGGGAGGGGCATAATCCTCCAAATGCCCTCAGTAGGCCTAGGTGACTCTGGATGCTCCAAGTGCCTAGCAATGCTCAGGGTAAATCTCTCTTTCGGGCGGGACCTAAAGGCCAGTTTCCGCATCACTTAGAGAGACGTCGAGCAGGAGCCCCCAAGCTGCACTGGAGCCCCGGTGGTTTCTTTCAGGGCAGCTTAGGTTTCCTCAATGTGGCCGACACGCCTGGAACAAAAGCCTGCCAAGAACCGCGTTCCTGAGGCCGCTTCCAAGCTCTGGAACGCTAGCCATAGAGAACACATTAGCCCCCGGCCCTTCCAACTGCACAGTGAGGGCTGATGTTCCCAGAGCTGTGGATCCCTTGATTGTGCTCAGAAGGCTCTGGGTACACCGTGTACTTCCTTGGAAACAAGTGCCCACGCGAGAGTCTTGAGCGCTGTGAGGCATACTAAAGGTAAAGGCGTCCACTGACTAAGACTTCCTGGAGACGGGTGCACCCCTACTATCTCTGGCAGGGGGAAACTGCGCACCTTACCTCGAGACCGGAGGTCACATTTAGTTGGCACTTTGGCTACAGTATGCTCCTGGGGTGAGCTCCCAGGAAGGAATCGCAAGCACGTGGTTTCCTTTGGAGAACCTCACTGCTCCTCAGAGGCATCTGTGGAGTGAAGCGGACCCTGGTGGTGTGGATTTTCAGGCGACTTGGAAGCTGCAACGAAGTTGCTTTCCAAAGGGGCAAAGCCGGGCTCCTCCCACATTCTCCCGTTTCCAACTTGACCACACAGCACATTTGAGCAGCACTCTCTGACTGACGACTGGAGACTTCCAGCCACACTGGGCCTTTCTATGGTCGCACTTCATTGGGCTCGGGGTGTTTGTTTGGCGCGCCACCGAGAGCATTATTACCCGCTTAATGACTCAGTCAGGCCTGCGTGACGTTGGATCGACCCAATGCCTCACAATTCTACCGGTTTTTCTGTATTTTCTCTCAGGCCGGGCCTACAGTGTACCTTGCGTCACAATAGAGAGTGACAGGTAAGAGTTGCCAGGAGGCACCTGAGGCTCAGGGCTTCTCTCAGTGCACCTCAGAGGGCCTCCCCAGAGGGCGAGCCAGGTTGAATGTAATGCTGGCAAAAATCCTTGCCCCGGGGCTGCCTAACACGTGTACACGGCCTGCTCCGCAAGCGAGAGTCCGTCCGTTGCCCTCCCCCATGCCTAGAAGGAGTTGACCCCAACAGCCTGTTCTGTGTTATGCTGCTCGGAAAACCAAAAGGGGACTCACAGTGCACACGCTCTCCCTCAGGAGGGCATTCATACGTGACTCTCCTAGGCCTACGGAAAGCCGCAGAGGAGTTTAAGCGCTCTGTCATCGAGTCAGGGCTCATGGAGATGGCTGCACACAAAGCTCTGCTGACAGGAAACACTCGTGCTTACCTCGAGGCTAGGGGTCGCGTGGACTTCGCACTTGAGCTAGGGCAAGCGTGGGATGAGCTCCTAGCAAGGCACTGGAGACCACCTGGATCCATAGGAGAAAACGCCCTTTCTCCCCGGAGGCACTCCTAAGGGTGACTGGAAGACGGGTAACAACACTGTCTTTCAGTCCGCCTCGAGGCCGCCACTATCTACCTTTCAAATGGGGGAAATACTGCCTTTTCCCAGGCTTCCCAACTACAAACGGGCTCACCCAGCACATACACCTATCTTCTCTGACAATCCAAGGGAGACCCTTGGAACGCAGTTCGGCCTTCTGCGATGAAACTTTTGGATGCAGTGTGTTCTGCACGTGGGGAAGGGCATAATCCTCCAAATGCCCTCAGTAGGCCTAGGTGACTCTGGATGCTCCAAGTGCCTAGCAATGCTCAGGGTAAATCTCTCTTTCGGGCGGGACCTAAAGGCCAGTTTCCGCATCACTTAGAGAGACGTCGAGCAGGAGCCCCCAGGCTGCACTGGAGCCCCGGTGGTTTCTTTCAGGGCAGCTTAGGTTTCCTCAATGTGGCCGACACGCCTGGAACAAAAGCCTGCCAAGAACCGCGTTCCTGAGGCCGCTTCCAAGCGGCTAGAACGCTAGCCATAGAGAACACATTAGCCCCCGGCCCTTCCAACTGCACAGTGAGGGCTGATGTTCCCAGAGCTGTGGATCCCTTGATTGTGCTCAGAAGGCTCTGGGTACACCGTGTACTTCCTTGGAAACAAGTGCCCACGCGAGAGTCTTGAGCGCTGTGAGGCATACTAAAGGTAAAGGCGTCCACTGACTAAGACTTCCTGGAGACGGGTGCACCCCTACTATCTCTGGCAGGGGGAAACTGCGCACCTTACCTCGAGACCGGAGGTCACATATAGTTGGCACTTTGGCTACAGTATGCTCCCGGGGTGAGCTCCCAGGAAGGAATCGCAAGCACGTGGTTTCCTTTGGAAAACCTCACTGCTCCTCAGAGGCATCTGTGGAGTGAAGCGTACCCTGGTGGTGTGGATTTTCAGGCGGCTTGGAAGCTGCAACGAAGTTGCTTTCCAAAGGGGCAAAGCCGGGCTCCTCCCGCATTCTCCCGTTTCCAAATTGACCACACAGCACATTTGAGCAGCACTCTCTGACTGACGACTGGAGACTTCCAGCCACACTGGGCCTTTCTATGGTCGCACTTCATTGGGCTCGGGGTGTTTGTTTGGCGCGCCACCGAGAGCATTATTACCCGCTTAATGACTCAGTCAGGCCTGCGTGACGTTGGATCGACCCAATGCCTCACAATTCTACCGGTTTTTCTGTATTTTCTCTCAGGCCGGGCCTACAGTGTACCTTGCGTCACAATAGAGAGTGACAGGTAAGAGTTGCCAGGAGGCACCTGAGGCTCAGGGCTTCTCTCAGTGCACCTCAGAGGGCCTCCCCAGAGGGCGAGCCAGGTTGAATGTAATGCTGGCAAAAATCCTTGCCCCGGGGCTGCCTAACACGTGTACACGGCCTGCTCCGCAAGCGAGAGTCCGTCCGTTGCCCTCCCCCATGCCTAGAAGGAGTTGACCCCAACAGCCTGTTCTGTGTTATGCTGCTCGGAAAACCAAAAGGGGACTCACAGTGCACACGCTCTCCCTCAGGAGGGCATTCATACGTGACTCTCCTAGGCCTACGGAAAGCCGCAGAGGAGTTTAAGCGCTCTGTCATCGAGTCAGGGCTCATGGAGATGGCTGCACACAAAGCTCTGCTGACAGGAAACACTCGTGCTTACCTCGAGGCTAGGGGTCGCGTGGACTTCGCACTTGAGCTAGGGCAAGCGTGGGATGAGCTCCTAGCAAGGCACTGGAGACCACCTGGATCCATAGGAGAAAACGCCCTTTCTCCCCGGAGGCACTCCTAAGGGTGACTGGAAGACGGGTAACAACACTGTCTTTCAGTCCGCCTCGAGGCCGCCACTATCTACCTTTCAAATGGGGGAAATACTGCCTTTTCCCAGGCTTCCCAACTACAAACGGGCTCACCCAGCACATACACCTATCTTCTCTGACAATCCAAGGGAGACCCTTGGAACGCAGTTCGGCCTTCTGCGATGAAACTTTTGGATGCAGTGTGTTCTGCACGTGGGGAGGGGCATAATCCTCCAAATGCCCTCAGTAGGCCTAGGTGACTCTGGATGCTCCAAGTGCCTAGCAATGCTCAGGGTAAATCTCTCTTTCGGGCGGGACCTAAAGGCCAGTTTCCGCATCACTTAGAGAGACGTCGAGCAGGAGCCCCCAAGCTGCACTGGAGCCCCGGTGGTTTCTTTCAGGGCAGCTTAGGTTTCCTCAATGTGGCCGACACGCCTGGAACAAAAGCCTGCCAAGAACCGCGTTCCTGAGGCCGCTTCCAAGCTCTGGAACGCTAGCCATAGAGAACACATTAGCCCCCGGCCCTTCCAACTGCACAGTGAGGGCTGATGTTCCCAGAGCTGTGGATCCCTTGATTGTGCTCAGAAGGCTCTGGGTACACCGTGTACTTCCTTGGAAACAAGTGCCCACGCGAGAGTCTTGAGCGCTGTGAGGCATACTAAAGGTAAAGGCGTCCACTGACTAAGACTTCCTGGAGACGGGTGCACCCCTACTATCTCTGGCAGGGGGAAACTGCGCACCTTACCTCGAGACCGGAGGTCACATTTAGTTGGCACTTTGGCTACAGTATGCTCCCGGGGTGAGCTCCCAGGAAGGAATCGCAAGCACGTGGTTTCCTTTGGAGAACCTCACTGCTCCTCAGAGGCATCTGTGGAGTGAAGCGTACCCTGGTGGTGTGGATTTTCAGGCGGCTTGGAAGCTGCAACGAAGTTGCTTTCCAAAGGGGCAAAGCCGGGCTCCTCCCGCATTCTCCCGTTTCCAACTTGACCACACAGCACATTTGAGCAGCACTCTCTGACTGACGACTGGAGACTTCCAGCCACACTGGGCCTTTCTATGGTCGCACTTCATTGGGCTCGGGGTGTTTGTTTGGCGCGCCACCGAGAGCATTATTACCCGCTTAATGACTCAGTCAGGCCTGCGTGACGTTGGATCGACCCAATGCCTCACAATTCTACCGGTTTTTCTGTATTTTCTCTCAGGCCGGGCCTACAGTGTACCTTGCGTCACAATAGAGAGTGACAGGTAAGAGTTGCCAGGAGGCACCTGAGGCTCAGGGCTTCTCTCAGTGCACCTCAGAGGGCCTCCCCAGAGGGCGAGCCAGGTTGAATGTAATGCTGGCAAAAATCCTTGCCCCGGGGCTGCCTAACACGTGTACACGGCCTGCTCCGCAAGCGAGAGTCCGTCCGTTGCCCTCCCCCATGCGTAGAAGGAGTTGACCCCAACAGCCTGTTCTGTGTTATGCTGCTCGGAAAACCAAAAGGGGACTCACAGTGCACACGCTCTCCCTCAGGAGGGCATTCATACGTGACTCTCCTAGGCCTACGGAAAGCCGCAGAGGAGTTTAAGCGCTCTGTCATCGAGTCAGGGCTCATGGAGATGGCTGCACACAAAGCTCTGCTGACAGGAAACACTCGTGCTTACCTCGAGGCTAGGGGTCGCGTGGACTTCGCACTTGAGCTAGGGCAAGCGTGGGATGAGCTCCTAGCAAGGCACTGGAGACCACCTGGATCCATAGGAGAAAACGCCCTTTCTCCCCGGAGGCACTCCTAAGGGTGACTGGAAGACGGGTAACAACACTGTCTTTCAGTCCGCCTCGAGGCCGCCACTATCTACCTTTCAAATGGGGGAAATACTGCCTTTTCCCAGGCTTCCCAACTACAAACGGGCTCACCCAGCACATACACCTATCTTCTCTGACAATCCAAGGGAGACCCTTGGAACGCAGTTCGGCCTTCTGCGATGAAACTTTTGGATGCAGTGTGTTCTGCACGTGGGGAGGGGCATAATCCTCCAAATGCCCTCAGTAGGCCTAGGTGACTCTGGATGCTCCAAGTGCCTAGCAATGCTCAGGGTAAATCTCTCTTTCGGGCGGGACCTAAAGGCCAGTTTCCGCATCACTTAGAGAGACGTCGAGCAGGAGCCCCCAAGCTGCACTGGAGCCCCGGTGGTTTCTTTCAGGGCAGCTTAGGTTTCCTCAATGTGGCCGACACGCCTGGAACAAAAGCCTGCCAAGAACCGCGTTCCTGAGGCCGCTTCCAAGCTCTGGAACGCTAGCCATAGAGAACACATTAGCCCCCGGCCCTTCCAACTGCACAGTGAGGGCTGATGTTCCCAGAGCTGTGGATCCCTTGATTGTGCTCAGAAGGCTCTGGGTACACCGTGTACTTCCTTGGAAACAAGTGCCCACGCGAGAGTCTTGAGCGCTGTGAGGCATACTAAAGGTAAAGGCGTCCACTGACTAAGACTTCCTGGAGACGGGTGCACCCCTACTATCTCTGGCAGGGGGAAACTGCGCACCTTACCTCGAGACCGGAGGTCACATTTAGTTGGCACTTTGGCTACAGTATGCTCCCGGGGTGAGCTCCCAGGAAGGAATCGCAAGCACGTGGTTTCCTTTGGAGAACCTCACTGCTCCTCAGAGGCATCTGTGGAGTGAAGCGTACCCTGGTGGTGTGGATTTTCAGGCGGCTTGGAAGCTGCAACGAAGTTGCTTTCCAAAGGGGCAAAGCCGGGCTCCTCCCGCATTCTCCCGTTTCCAACTTGACCACACAGCACATTTGAGCAGCACTCTCTGACTGACGACTGGAGACTTCCAGCCACACTGGGCCTTTCTATGGTCGCACTTCATTGGGCTCGGGGTGTTTGTTTGGCGCGCCACCGAGAGCATTATTACCCGCTTAATGACTCAGTCAGGCCTGCGTGACGTTGGATCGACCCAATGCCTCACAATTCTACCGGTTTTTCTGTATTTTCTCTCAGGCCGGGCCTACAGTGTACCTTGCGTCACAATAGAGAGTGACAGGTAAGAGTTGCCAGGAGGCACCTGAGGCTCAGGGCTTCTCTCAGTGCACCTCAGAGGGCCTCCCCAGAGGGCGAGCCAGGTTGAATGTAATGCTGGCAAAAATCCTTGCCCCGGGGCTGCCTAACACGTGTACACGGCCTGCTCCGCAAGCGAGAGTCCGTCCGTTGCCCTCCCCCATGCCTAGAAGGAGTTGACCCCAACAGCCTGTTCTGTGTTATGCTGCTCGGAAAACCAAAAGGGGACTCACAGTGCACACGCTCTCCCTCAGGAGGGCATTCATACGTGACTCTCCTAGGCCTACGGAAAGCCGCAGAGGAGTTTAAGCGCTCTGTCATCGAGTCAGGGCTCATGGAGATGGCTGCACACAAAGCTCTGCTGACAGGAAACACTCGTGCTTACCTCGAGGCTAGGGGTCGCGTGGACTTCGCACTTGAGCTAGGGCAAGCGTGGGATGAGCTCCTAGCAAGGCACTGGAGACCACCTGGATCCATAGGAGAAAACGCCCTTTCTCCCCGGAGGCACTCCTAAGGGTGACTGGAAGACGGGTAACAACACTGTCTTTCAGTCCGCCTCGAGGCCGCCACTATCTACCTTTCAAATGGGGGAAATACTGCCTTTTCCCAGGCTTCCCAACTACAAACGGGCTCACCCAGCACATACACCTATCTTCTCTGACAATCCAAGGGAGACCCTTGGAACGCAGTTCGGCCTTCTGCGATGAAACTTTTGGATGCAGTGTGTTCTGCACGTGGGGAAGGGCATAATCCTCCAAATGCCCTCAGTAGGCCTAGGTGACTCTGGATGCTCCAAGTGCCTAGCAATGCTCAGGGTAAATCTCTCTTTCGGGCGGGACCTAAAGGCCAGTTTCCGCATCACTTAGAGAGACGTCGAGCAGGAGCCCCCAGGCTGCACTGGAGCCCCGGTGGTTTCTTTCAGGGCAGCTTAGGTTTCCTCAATGTGGCCGACACGCCTGGAACAAAAGCCTGCCAAGAACCGCGTTCCTGAGGCCGCTTCCAAGCGGCTAGAACGCTAGCCATAGAGAACACATTAGCCCCCGGCCCTTCCAACTGCACAGTGAGGGCTGATGTTCCCAGAGCTGTGGATCCCTTGATTGTGCTCAGAAGGCTCTGGGTACACCGTGTACTTCCTTGGAAACAAGTGCCCACGCGAGAGTCTTGAGCGCTGTGAGGCATACTAAAGGTAAAGGCGTCCACTGACTAAGACTTCCTGGAGACGGGTGCACCCCTACTATCTCTGGCAGGGGGAAACTGCGCACCTTACCTCGAGACCGGAGGTCACATATAGTTGGCACTTTGGCTACAGTATGCTCCCGGGGTGAGCTCCCAGGAAGGAATCGCAAGCACGTGGTTTCCTTTGGAGAACCTCACTGCTCCTCAGAGGCATCTGTGGAGTGAAGCGTACCCTGGTGGTGTGGATTTTCAGGCGGCTTGGAAGCTGCAACGAAGTTGCTTTCCAAAGGGGCAAAGCCGGGCTCCTCCCGCATTCTCCCGTTTCCAACTTGACCACACAGCACATTTGAGCAGCACTCTCTGACTGACGACTGGAGACTTCCAGCCACACTGGGCCTTTCTATGGTCGCACTTCATTGGGCTCGGGGTGTTTGTTTGGCGCGCCACCGAGAGCATTATTACCCGCTTAATGACTCAGTCAGGCCTGCGTGACGTTGGATCGACCCAATGCCTCACAATTCTACCGGTTTTTCTGTATTTTCTCTCAGGCCGGGCCTACAGTGTACCTTGCGTCACAATAGAGAGTGACAGGTAAGAGTTGCCAGGAGGCACCTGAGGCTCAGGGCTTCTCTCAGTGCACCTCAGAGGGCCTCCCCAGAGGGCGAGCCAGGTTGAATGTAATGCTGGCAAAAATCCTTGCCCCGGGGCTGCCTAACACGTGTACACGGCCTGCTCCGCAAGCGAGAGTCCGTCCGTTGCCCTCCCCCATGCGTAGAAGGAGTTGACCCCAACAGCCTGTTCTGTGTTATGCTGCTCGGAAAACCAAAAGGGGACTCACAGTGCACACGCTCTCCCTCAGGAGGGCATTCATACGTGACTCTCCTAGGCCTACGGAAAGCCGCAGAGGAGTTTAAGCGCTCTGTCATCGAGTCAGGGCTCATGGAGATGGCTGCACACAAAGCTCTGCTGACAGGAAACACTCGTGCTTACCTCGAGGCTAGGGGTCGCGTGGACTTCGCACTTGAGCTAGGGCAAGCGTGGGATGAGCTCCTAGCAAGGCACTGGAGACCACCTGGATCCATAGGAGAAAACGCCCTTTCTCCCCGGAGGCACTCCTAAGGGTGACTGGAAGACGGGTAACAACACTGTCTTTCAGTCCGCCTCGAGGCCGCCACTATCTACCTTTCAAATGGGGGAAATACTGCCTTTTCCCAGGCTTCCCAACTACAAACGGGCTCACCCAGCACATACACCTATCTTCTCTGACAATCCAAGGGAGACCCTTGGAACGCAGTTCGGCCTTCTGCGATGAAACTTTTGGATGCAGTGTGTTCTGCACGTGGGGAGGGGCATAATCCTCCAAATGCCCTCAGTAGGCCTAGGTGACTCTGGATGCTCCAAGTGCCTAGCAATGCTCAGGGTAAATCTCTCTTTCGGGCGGGACCTAAAGGCCAGTTTCCGCATCACTTAGAGAGACGTCGAGCAGGAGCCCCCAAGCTGCACTGGAGCCCCGGTGGTTTCTTTCAGGGCAGCTTAGGTTTCCTCAATGTGGCCGACACGCCTGGAACAAAAGCCTGCCAAGAACCGCGTTCCTGAGGCCGCTTCCAAGCTCTGGAACGCTAGCCATAGAGAACACATTAGCCCCCGGCCCTTCCAACTGCACAGTGAGGGCTGATGTTCCCAGAGCTGTGGATCCCTTGATTGTGCTCAGAAGGCTCTGGGTACACCGTGTACTTCCTTGGAAACAAGTGCCCACGCGAGAGTCTTGAGCGCTGTGAGGCATACTAAAGGTAAAGGCGTCCACTGACTAAGACTTCCTGGAGACGGGTGCACCCCTACTATCTCTGGCAGGGGGAAACTGCGCACCTTACCTCGAGACCGGAGGTCACATTTAGTTGGCACTTTGGCTACAGTATGCTCCCGGGGTGAGCTCCCAGGAAGGAATCGCAAGCACGTGGTTTCCTTTGGAGAACCTCACTGCTCCTCAGAGGCATCTGTGGAGTGAAGCGTACCCTGGTGGTGTGGATTTTCAGGCGGCTTGGAAGCTGCAACGAAGTTGCTTTCCAAAGGGGCAAAGCCGGGCTCCTCCCGCATTCTCCCGTTTCCAACTTGACCACACAGCACATTTGAGCAGCACTCTCTGACTGACGACTGGAGACTTCCAGCCACACTGGGCCTTTCTATGGTCGCACTTCATTGGGCTCGGGGTGTTTGTTTGGCGCGCCACCGAGAGCATTATTACCCGCTTAATGACTCAGTCAGGCCTGCGTGACGTTGGATCGACCCAATGCCTCACAATTCTACCGGTTTTTCTGTATTTTCTCTCAGGCCGGGCCTACAGTGTACCTTGCGTCACAATAGAGAGTGACAGGTAAGAGTTGCCAGGAGGCACCTGAGGCTCAGGGCTTCTCTCAGTGCACCTCAGAGGGCCTCCCCAGAGGGCGAGCCAGGTTGAATGTAATGCTGGCAAAAATCCTTGCCCCGGGGCTGCCTAACACGTGTACACGGCCTGCTCCGCAAGCGAGAGTCCGTCCGTTGCCCTCCCCCATGCCTAGAAGGAGTTGACCCCAACAGCCTGTTCTGTGTTATGCTGCTCGGAAAACCAAAAGGGGACTCACAGTGCACACGCTCTCCCTCAGGAGGGCATTCATACGTGACTCTCCTAGGCCTACGGAAAGCCGCAGAGGAGTTTAAGCGCTCTGTCATCGAGTCAGGGCTCATGGAGATGGCTGCACACAAAGCTCTGCTGACAGGAAACACTCGTGCTTACCTCGAGGCTAGGGGTCGCGTGGACTTCGCACTTGAGCTAGGGCAAGCGTGGGATGAGCTCCTAGCAAGGCACTGGAGACCACCTGGATCCATAGGAGAAAACGCCCTTTCTCCCCGGAGGCACTCCTAAGGGTGACTGGAAGACGGGTAACAACACTGTCTTTCAGTCCGCCTCGAGGCCGCCACTATCTACCTTTCAAATGGGGGAAATACTGCCTTTTCCCAGGCTTCCCAACTACAAACGGGCTCACCCAGCACATACACCTATCTTCTCTGACAATCCAAGGGAGACCCTTGGAACGCAGTTCGGCCTTCTGCGATGAAACTTTTGGATGCAGTGTGTTCTGCACGTGGGGAAGGGCATAATCCTCCAAATGCCCTCAGTAGGCCTAGGTGACTCTGGATGCTCCAAGTGCCTAGCAATGCTCAGGGTAAATCTCTCTTTCGGGCGGGACCTAAAGGCCAGTTTCCGCATCACTTAGAGAGACGTCGAGCAGGAGCCCCCAGGCTGCACTGGAGCCCCGGTGGTTTCTTTCAGGGCAGCTTAGGTTTCCTCAATGTGGCCGACACGCCTGGAACAAAAGCCTGCCAAGAACCGCGTTCCTGAGGCCGCTTCCAAGCGGCTAGAACGCTAGCCATAGAGAACACATTAGCCCCCGGCCCTTCCAACTGCACAGTGAGGGCTGATGTTCCCAGAGCTGTGGATCCCTTGATTGTGCTCAGAAGGCTCTGGGTACACCGTGTACTTCCTTGGAAACAAGTGCCCACGCGAGAGTCTTGAGCGCTGTGAGGCATACTAAAGGTAAAGGCGTCCACTGACTAAGACTTCCTGGAGACGGGTGCACCCCTACTATCTCTGGCAGGGGGAAACTGCGCACCTTACCTCGAGACCGGAGGTCACATATAGTTGGCACTTTGGCTACAGTATGCTCCCGGGGTGAGCTCCCAGGAAGGAATCGCAAGCACGTGGTTTCCTTTGGAAAACCTCACTGCTCCTCAGAGGCATCTGTGGAGTGAAGCGTACCCTGGTGGTGTGGATTTTCAGGCGGCTTGGAAGCTGCAACGAAGTTGCTTTCCAAAGGGGCAAAGCCGGGCTCCTCCCGCATTCTCCCGTTTCCAACTTGACCACACAGCACATTTGAGCAGCACTCTCTGACTGACGACTGGAGACTTCCAGCCACACTGGGCCTTTCTATGGTCGCACTTCATTGGGCTCGGGGTGTTTGTTTGGCGCGCCACCGAGAGCATTATTACCCGCTTAATGACTCAGTCAGGCCTGCGTGACGTTGGATCGACCCAATGCCTCACAATTCTACCGGTTTTTCTGTATTTTCTCTCAGGCCGGGCCTACAGTGTACCTTGCGTCACAATAGAGAGTGACAGGTAAGAGTTGCCAGGAGGCACCTGAGGCTCAGGGCTTCTCTCAGTGCACCTCAGAGGGCCTCCCCAGAGGGCGAGCCAGGTTGAATGTAATGCTGGCAAAAATCCTTGCCCCGGGGCTGCCTAACACGTGTACACGGCCTGCTCCGCAAGCGAGAGTCCGTCCGTTGCCCTCCCCCATGCGTAGAAGGAGTTGACCCCAACAGCCTGTTCTGTGTTATGCTGCTCGGAAAACCAAAAGGGGACTCACAGTGCACACGCTCTCCCTCAGGAGGGCATTCATACGTGACTCTCCTAGGCCTACGGAAAGCCGCAGAGGAGTTTAAGCGCTCTGTCATCGAGTCAGGGCTCATGGAGATGGCTGCACACAAAGCTCTGCTGACAGGAAACACTCGTGCTTACCTCGAGGCTAGGGGTCGCGTGGACTTCGCACTTGAGCTAGGGCAAGCGTGGGATGAGCTCCTAGCAAGGCACTGGAGACCACCTGGATCCATAGGAGAAAACGCCCTTTCTCCCCGGAGGCACTCCTAAGGGTGACTGGAAGACGGGTAACAACACTGTCTTTCAGTCCGCCTCGAGGCCGCCACTATCTACCTTTCAAATGGGGGAAATACTGCCTTTTCCCAGGCTTCCCAACTACAAACGGGCTCACCCAGCACATACACCTATCTTCTCTGACAATCCAAGGGAGACCCTTGGAACGCAGTTCGGCCTTCTGCGATGAAACTTTTGGATGCAGTGTGTTCTGCACGTGGGGAGGGGCATAATCCTCCAAATGCCCTCAGTAGGCCTAGGTGACTCTGGATGCTCCAAGTGCCTAGCAATGCTCAGGGTAAATCTCTCTTTCGGGCGGGACCTAAAGGCCAGTTTCCGCATCACTTAGAGAGACGTCGAGCAGGAGCCCCCAAGCTGCACTGGAGCCCCGGTGGTTTCTTTCAGGGCAGCTTAGGTTTCCTCAATGTGGCCGACACGCCTGGAACAAAAGCCTGCCAAGAACCGCGTTCCTGAGGCCGCTTCCAAGCTCTGGAACGCTAGCCATAGAGAACACATTAGCCCCCGGCCCTTCCAACTGCACAGTGAGGGCTGATGTTCCCAGAGCTGTGGATCCCTTGATTGTGCTCAGAAGGCTCTGGGTACACCGTGTACTTCCTTGGAAACAAGTGCCCACGCGAGAGTCTTGAGCGCTGTGAGGCATACTAAAGGTAAAGGCGTCCACTGACTAAGACTTCCTGGAGACGGGTGCACCCCTACTATCTCTGGCAGGGGGAAACTGCGCACCTTACCTCGAGACCGGAGGTCACATTTAGTTGGCACTTTGGCTACAGTATGCTCCCGGGGTGAGCTCCCAGGAAGGAATCGCAAGCACGTGGTTTCCTTTGGAGAACCTCACTGCTCCTCAGAGGCATCTGTGGAGTGAAGCGTACCCTGGTGGTGTGGATTTTCAGGCGGCTTGGAAGCTGCAACGAAGTTGCTTTCCAAAGGGGCAAAGCCGGGCTCCTCCCGCATTCTCCCGTTTCCAACTTGACCACACAGCACATTTGAGCAGCACTCTCTGACTGACGACTGGAGACTTCCAGCCACACTGGGCCTTTCTATGGTCGCACTTCATTGGGCTCGGGGTGTTTGTTTGGCGCGCCACCGAGAGCATTATTACCCGCTTAATGACTCAGTCAGGCCTGCGTGACGTTGGATCGACCCAATGCCTCACAATTCTACCGGTTTTTCTGTATTTTCTCTCAGGCCGGGCCTACAGTGTACCTTGCGTCACAATAGAGAGTGACAGGTAAGAGTTGCCAGGAGGCACCTGAGGCTCAGGGCTTCTCTCAGTGCACCTCAGAGGGCCTCCCCAGAGGGCGAGCCAGGTTGAATGTAATGCTGGCAAAAATCCTTGCCCCGGGGCTGCCTAACACGTGTACACGGCCTGCTCCGCAAGCGAGAGTCCGTCCGTTGCCCTCCCCCATGCCTAGAAGGAGTTGACCCCAACAGCCTGTTCTGTGTTATGCTGCTCGGAAAACCAAAAGGGGACTCACAGTGCACACGCTCTCCCTCAGGAGGGCATTCATACGTGACTCTCCTAGGCCTACGGAAAGCCGCAGAGGAGTTTAAGCGCTCTGTCATCGAGTCAGGGCTCATGGAGATGGCTGCACACAAAGCTCTGCTGACAGGAAACACTCGTGCTTACCTCGAGGCTAGGGGTCGCGTGGACTTCGCACTTGAGCTAGGGCAAGCGTGGGATGAGCTCCTAGCAAGGCACTGGAGACCACCTGGATCCATAGGAGAAAACGCCCTTTCTCCCCGGAGGCACTCCTAAGGGTGACTGGAAGACGGGTAACAACACTGTCTTTCAGTCCGCCTCGAGGCCGCCACTATCTACCTTTCAAATGGGGGAAATACTGCCTTTTCCCAGGCTTCCCAACTACAAACGGGCTCACCCAGCACATACACCTATCTTCTCTGACAATCCAAGGGAGACCCTTGGAACGCAGTTCGGCCTTCTGCGATGAAACTTTTGGATGCAGTGTGTTCTGCACGTGGGGAAGGGCATAATCCTCCAAATGCCCTCAGTAGGCCTAGGTGACTCTGGATGCTCCAAGTGCCTAGCAATGCTCAGGGTAAATCTCTCTTTCGGGCGGGACCTAAAGGCCAGTTTCCGCATCACTTAGAGAGACGTCGAGCAGGAGCCCCCAAGCTGCACTGGAGCCCCGGTGGTTTCTTTCAGGGCAGCTTAGGTTTCCTCAGTGTGGCCGACACGCCTGGAACAAAAGCCTGCCAAGAACCGCGTTCCTGAGGCCGCTTCCAAGCTCTGGAACGCTAGCCATAGAGAACACATTAGCCCCCGGCCCTTCCAACTGCACAGTGAGGGCTGATGTTCCCAGAGCTGTGGATCCCTTGATTGTGCTCAGAAGGCTCTGGGTACACCGTGTACTTCCTTGGAAACAAGTGCCCACGCGAGAGTCTTGAGCGCTGTGAGGCATACTAAAGGTAAAGGCGTCCACTGACTAAGACTTCCTGGAGACGGGTGCACCCCTACTATCTCTGGCAGGGGGAAACTGCGCACCTTACCTCGAGACCGGAGGTCACATTTAGTTGGCACTTTGGCTACAGTATGCTCCCGGGGTGAGCTCCCAGGAAGGAATCGCAAGCACGTGGTTTCCTTTGGAGAACCTCACTGCTCCTCAGAGGCATCTGTGGAGTGAAGCGGACCCTGGTGGTGTGGATTTTCAGGCGACTTGGAAGCTGCAACGAAGTTGCTTTCCAAAGGGGCAAAGCCGGGCTCCTCCCGCATTCTCCCGTTTCCAACTTGACCACGCAGCACATTTGAGCAGCACTCTCTGACTGACGACTGGAGACTTCCAGCCACACTGGGCCTTTCTATGGTCGCACTTCATTGGGCTCGGGGTGTTTGTTTGGCGCGCCACCGAGAGCATTATTACCCGCTTAATGACTCAGTCAGGCCTGCGTGACGTTGGATCGACCCAATGCCTCACAATTCTACCGGTTTTTCTGTATTTTCTCTCAGGCCGGGCCTACAGTGTACCTTGCGTCACAATAGAGAGTGACAGGTAAGAGTTGCCAGGAGGCACCTGAGGCTCAGGGCTTCTCTCAGTGCACCTCAGAGGGCCTCCCCAGAGGGCGAGCCAGGTTGAATGTAATGCTGGCAAAAATCCTTGCCCCGGGGCTGCCTAACACGTGTACACGGCCTGCTCCGCAAGCGAGAGTCCGTCCGTTGCCCTCCCCCATGCCTAGAAGGAGTTGACCCCAACAGCCTGTTCTGTGTTATGCTGCTCGGAAAACCAAAAGGGGACTCACAGTGCACACGCTCTCCCTCAGGAGGGCATTCATACGTGACTCTCCTAGGCCTACGGAAAGCCGCAGAGGAGTTTAAGCGCTCTGTCATCGAGTCAGGGCTCATGGAGATGGCTGCACACAAAGCTCTGCTGACAGGAAACACTCGTGCTTACCTCGAGGCTAGGGGTCGCGTGGACTTCGCACTTGAGCTAGGGCAAGCGTGGGATGAGCTCCTAGCAAGGCACTGGAGACCACCTGGATCCATAGGAGAAAACGCCCTT
>NW_027672389.1:0-2500 GCF_964165515.1 Mesoplodon bidens
GCTTAAATAAAAATAGGTGATGCCATTTACAACGGACCTAAATAAAGACTTAAATATAAGCCCACTAAGACATTTATAGGTCCTCTATACTGAAAATTACAAAACGCTGATGAAGAAAAATTTAAAAGTCCCAAACAAAGAGTGAGACATACCTTGTTCATGGATTAGAAAACACAACATGATAAAGATGTCCATTCTCCCCAAGTTAAGAGGCTTAACAGAGTTACTCTTAAAATGCCCTCAAGGTTTTTGTGGAGACAGACAAGCTTATTCTAAGATCTATAGGGTAAGAAGAGGCTGAAGAATAGCTAAAACCATTTGTAAAGGAAGATTAAAACGGGAGGAATGAATCTACCCAATTTCAAGATTTTGCAGTCATGATGGAGGGTAGATCCACAGATCAATGGAATGGAATAGAGAACCCAGAAACAGACTGACATCAATACATGTAACTTGTTTTTGACAGCAGTGCGAAAGCTATCAAGGAAGAATAGACTTTTCAAAAAATGGTACTGAAACAGTTGGACATCCCTCGACAAACACCAACAAACAAAAAATGAACCTTCACCTAAACCTCCACACCTTACACAAAAATTAAATCAAAGGGGATCATAATCTTAAATGTAAAAGCAGGACCTTTTTAGAAAAAAAAATAGGAGAAAATCTTTGGCATCTAGAACTACGTGAATAATTCTTAGACTGGACACCGAAAGTATGATCCATACAAGCAAAAACGGATAAATTGGATCTCATCAAAATGAGTTAAAATGCTTCATAGAAGATCATGTTAAGTGGATGAAAACTCCAATTACACAGTGGGAAAACATATTTGAAAATCCCACATGAGACAAATGACTTGTATCTATAATATACAAAGAACTCTCCAAACAACTTAAAAAAACCCAACTAGAAAATAGGCAGAAGACAGGAACAGACATGTCATGGAGGAGAATATACACATGGCAAAGAGGCCCATGAAAAGATGCTCAACATCGTTAGCCATTGGGGAAATGCAAATTAAGACCATAATGAGGTATCAGAGGAGAACTACACTTAAAGTACCGTGTGTGACCACATCCAATATGCTGGTGGCGAGTCCAGAGGGAAATGATGTCCCATCACCGGTGGGAAAATAAACTGGTTTATAGCCACTCGGAGAGACAGCTTGACAGTCTCTTGGAATCCTCAAAGTAGATTCACCCTACAACGCAGTCATTGTACTCTTGAGCATGTATCCAACAGAGACACAAACTTAAATTAAGTTCCCACAGAAACTTACACGTCAATGTTCATAGCAGTTTCATTTATAACAGCCCAAAACTGGCCACTACCCAAATGTCTTTCAGTGGATGAATGTTGAGACACATGGTGATAACATCTTATAATAGAATACTACCGAGCAACCAAAAGGAACAAATGATTACTATATGCCAAAACTGAAATGAACTTCAAGGGAATGATGCCGAGGGAAACATTTTAAAAAGCCCATCTCCGAAGATGAAGTCATTCAGGATGATATTTACATATTATTCTTAAAATAACAAAACGGTGGAGATGGAGAACAGATTAGAAGTTGCCAAGGGTTAGAGATGGGGGTAGAAAGTACAGCGGGGGATCTTGGTGAGGTCTTTGTGGTCCCTCCCAGTACAAATAATACAGCCATCTTGGTTGTAACCCCGAAAGATGTGTCAAAGCAATTCCTAATAAGAGGTGTCCAGATATTTAGCAATGGCAGCAGATTAGAGGTATAGCTCCCCAACATGACAACTTCAAAACAGATGGGACTCATTCAATGCATATGTTCATTTTAAAAAGGCCAATCACAGGGCCTCCCTGGTGGCGCAGTGGTTGAGAGTCCGCCTGCCGATGCAGGGGATACGGGTTCGTGCCCCGGTCTGGGAGGATCCCATATGCCGCGGAGCGGCTGGGCCCGTGAGCCATGGCCGCTGGGCCTGCGCATCCGGAGCCTGTGCTCCGCAACGGGAGAGGCCACAACAGTGAGAGGCCCGCGTACCGCAAAAAATAAATAAATAAATAAATAAATAAATAAATAAAAAGGCCAATCACAATACTTAAATGGTATAGATCTTAACGCTATGATTCTAAGGATCCAGCTACCCCAGATGGACTAGCAGGATTTTCTGGACATTCAATCTTATTTAAGACAGTAAATCTTATAATAAGACAGTTAAAACAAGAAAAAAAAAAAACCAACTACAGTTGGATCTTCTCGTA
Organism: Mesoplodon bidens; assembly: GCF_964165515.1. Lineage (NCBI taxonomy): Eukaryota > Metazoa > Chordata > Mammalia > Artiodactyla > Ziphiidae > Mesoplodon > Mesoplodon bidens. The sequence continues at coordinate 2,236 of NW_027672389.1, forward strand.
GGAAGATGAGGTGAAAATAGGTAGCAGCGGTTCAAAAGCTTAAGCAGTGGCACCTACATCTGGCTGCACATTAGAATCATCTGAAGCACTTTTTAAAAACCCTCACACCAACAGTTGGTCATCCTAAACCAATAAAATCATTTTAAATCTCCTCGGACGATGCCACTGTCTAGCCAGAAGTGAGAACCAGCGGACGAAGCAGAAGGGGATGTTCCTACAAAGGTTTCTTAACACTACGTCCTTTCACCCAATCAGATTTACCTTC
>NW_027672389.1:7500-17500 GCF_964165515.1 Mesoplodon bidens
TAGAACTAGAAAATTAGAATTCTGCTGAATGATGAACATGCACCTCGCTTAAGTTTCTGCTAGGAAATGCATGCACCATGTTGATCGAACGAAAAGCAAAATGATTTTATAGCAAGGTTTTCTCTCCACTTCAGATGACTTTGACAGGGCGGGGATAGGGGAGGCTTGGGGTGTCTGTTTTTAATTGAAGGTCCTCTGAAATGTCAGTAAGTGCTCGTGAACATACTCATGTGTACTTTTTTCCTCCGTCCAATCACCAATCATCTGGCAGAAGGAGAGCCTCCTCACCGGCAAACAACATTCCGACACTTAATGAGAAAATACATTTCTGCTACTTTCGCCTAAAACTGCAAAGCCCCTTATTGAAGCTAATGGAATGAAAAAGAAATCCCTTGTACCTAGGAACAGAACCAAGTGAAAGAAACACAATGCACAGATTGAGGGAAAAAAAGAAAGAGAGAGAGAGAGAGAGAGAAAGAAAGAAAAAAATCTCTCAACCCAAAAGTTTTTGGAACAAACGGACAATCTATGATTTGGTAGGTAAAAAATATTTTTGGAACATAAAGTTCTTTGAGACAAGAATGGAGAAGAAAACAAGAAAAAGACAAATCCGAATTCGGAACCCTTAGAAACCTGAATCGGTCATGAACAGGAACTGGGAAGCCATGGTGAACGGGGTCAGTGACACCCGTGTTTCTGGACCGGCAAATGGATGATTCCATTTCATCCCGTCTAGAAGCATACATTTTCACACAGCGTCACTTTTTTAAAATGTTTCCCCACCCCACCCCACCCCGCGCCCCAAAGGGATGCTAGACGTGTGGACTCATACATCGAAACGTCTTTAGTCTCCCCGTCCTAAGGAGACAGAAGTAGGTCCACTGAGACTTGCTGAGCCGTGAACGTCTCCATAGGTTATCTTTGCAAACGATCTAGACGGTCCACGAATTCCCCATCCTTCCACTGACGCCAACTCTAAAGTTTCTAAAGTGACCCAAAAGGAAGGTCTGGGAGAAACTGCTTTTAGGTAGACCTAACCAAAAAGTCATCATCATCATCATCATCATCATCATCATCATCATCATCATCATCATCATCAAATAACATAACCTTTCTTAAGGAGTTCCTCCACCTAGAGCTATCGAAATCACTTGTTCTAAATCCCATGACGATGAGATGACCTGTGAACATTTTCCTGAGACTTTAGACGATGTCAGCCATCATCCCCAAGTTCTTTTTCTGGCTGACGAATTGGGTTCACTCCCGTGAGCGTATTGGACTTGGGGGGGTCGACGTAGATAGAAGAAAGGGATGACCTCGAATGCTGATCACGCTAAAGACATGCCTAGTTTCCTAAAACCCATACCTTGACCTCGGCTAGTCTCTGCTGAAGGGTTCATCCTAGATCAGGTGAACTTGCAAAAAACCTTTGGGTCCCTTTGTAGTAGACTGAATTCGGGAGCGAGTGCTTCCTTCGAAGCCATTCCAGAGAGCTCTTCCACAAGCTCACCGTGGCACTCGGATCCGTAGGTACGTAGAAACAGGCCAGCTCTGGAAGGGAGCTCCAGACATACCTGTTCCCAGGCCCTTTCCAGATTCTTGCACAGCAGTGCCCTAGAAATGAAGATCGCATCCACAAGACTCTAAGGCTAGCCAAGCAAAACTTTTTTTTTTATTCAAAGAGGCAGGTTGTACACAAGGGAGGAGGCGGTGTGTGGGGTGAGGGGGAGAAGACAGCTCCCCGAGTTGCTTTGATCACGGAAGGGAGCGTTTGTCTCGGGATCACTGATCATTTCCAGACATCCTCCCAATTCTTGGATCAGCAGCAGCTGGTTGCACGGTGGCTACCTATGGGGAAGAGCAGGTGCTTCCACGAGGGGAAAGAAGCGCATGAGAATTTTCTGCAAGAAAGCACAGGAACAGATAAGGGTTCAAGGTATCGTTGAGCTGCTTGTCTTGGGACACCTATAGGTATAGTCATAGTCGTGGGTGTCAACATAGGTCAAGGTAATCTTTTACTCCCGGGAGCCTCTTGTATGTGTGTGTGGGGTGGGGTGTGTGTGTGTGTGTGGGTGGGGGGGGGGGGTTGCAGGTGTGTGTCTGAGACTCAGGCCCCCAGGGCCTCTGCTCTTTAGCTTGCAAGGCCTGTTTTGCCCTAGGCCATTCCCCAGTCCTTTTCCAAAATATCTGTAGGTCTGTCTCATGCGTACAGACAGACATACCTAGAGATCGACACGACCAGGGATTTCATAGCTTTCATTTAAAAACTTTTAGTCAGCCATGCAGCAGGTAGGACGATCGAAAACTCGCTCTCTTGCTGATTTATAAAGAACCGTTGGGATAGGTGAAGTGTATTTGCTCCGATGGCTGAGGCTTTTTATTATTTGTGAGGAAAGACTTTTAAGAGTTCTGTTGGTCTTGAAGGAGACTGCGAATTAGTGTTTGGGTGAGGGAGCCCTTCCAGCAGTTTGTATTCTTAAAAAGACCACTTCCCCCTCCCCTCCCCCGTTGTTATTTTCAGTTTTATTTTATTTTATTTTTTTAATTTTTCCTTCCCTTGGGTTTCAGGTTCTACCTCATCCAGTCCACCAGCCTTAGTCTCAGGCCATCGCAGGCCGCGTTCACATTTCGGACGTTGTAGAGATGTGCGAGATCAAGACAGTTCACCCAGAGAACTGGGCGGCGGGTGCCTTGCTGACATCCAAAAGCTGATCTGCTCATGCAATTCCATTTCTCCTCCTCCTCCTCCTCCTCCTCCCCCTCCCCCTCCTCGTCCTCCCCCTCCCCCTCCCCCTCGTCCTCCCCCCCCCCCCCCCCCCCGCCTTCTATGTGCTTCTTTCTGTCTGTCAGGGAGAAGATTTCCAACTCCAATGCAGACCAAAAGATTTCTAGGTTCCCAAACTTCAGGGTTCCATGGATCATGGTGTCCAACTTCTGCACAGGGCCTTCAATAACGGCCCTCTTTCTCCGCGCGCACACAAGTCAACCCCAGACCGAGGCACCCTCAGGGCGAAAACCCTCCAAGATGTCTCCCATCAGACCCCACGCATCAGCACACACACCCTCCCCCGGTTTCTCTTTCGTATCGCGTGGGCTCAGACAGGCAACAACAAACACGTCGACCGATCGTTTTCCTTCAGCGTGTTTCATGAACGTTGCACTGGCCGGAGACACCTCAGTGGGTAACAACAGCTCATCATCCCTGTGTGAGAGGCTTCGGCTTCCCGGTGAAGGGGGTCGAGCCGGGGGAGCCAGGCCCCTCTGTGTGTGTCCACTGTTCACCGGAGTCGTCGGCCTCGCTGTTGTCCCGAGCGATAGCTGGTCCGATGTCTCATCGGTCTTGGGTCATTTTTGGTCCTCTGGCTTTAGAAAGGGTTTTCCACTGGGGTAAAAAGAGCAGGCTTGTTTGGGGCGCTTTCATGGTGGGGAGGAGGGGGTGGTGGCCCATAGAGGTCCCTTCGATTCACCCAATCTCAGGTAGTGCCCTATTCGAAACGTTTGTTCTCATCCCATCAGGGTCCTACCTTCGGAGAGTTTCCCTGCCTTAAACGTCCCCTGCGCGCCCCGCCTAGTCATCATCCACCATCCACCACCACCCCGCTGGCTGCTGATCTGTTCACCCTGTCCATGGTTTTTCTTTTCCGAGAAAGAGTGTTACCTATGGCTCGTCCCCACGCTATGTGTCCGTCCATTTCACCTCCTGAAAGACAGGTCTCGGTGACCTCCGAGAGAGTTCTTGGCAGTGAGGAATCAAGCCGCCACCGTCAAGGTCCGCGTGCAGGTTTCTGCGTGGACCTCAGCCGTTCGACTCCCCGCCTCGGGTCCATTCATGACAAGGAGCCCCCCCCCCCCCCCCGAGGGCCGGGTCTTACGGTGAGAGTGTGTTTGGCTGTGAAAAACACCACCCGTGTTCACTGAGTTCCCAAAAACGGGGCGGGGGGGGGGTGTTTGGGGTGGGGGTCGGGGTGGAGCTGAGGGCACGTCACAGCACACCGAAGCGTCCGGAACCCGAGGAGGCGGCGGGCAAGGAAGGAAGATGTCCCCGGGACAAAACCTTCCCTCCCCGTCCTTTGGGTGGATCGATGGCTGGACCTGAGAATTCCATGGACACCAGAGACGGATTTGTGAAACCAGAATTCCAAGAAAGGGGACCTGACTGAGACCCCAAAATGAGTTTCTTTGGGGTTTGTTAGGACGGCAGGCCAGGAGACACCGTGTTCCACCCGACTCCCAAACGGGGCGAGTTTATCGAAGAAAAAAAAAAAAAAAAAAAGCAAAACCAAAAGCAAACACACACACAAACAGAAATCCCACCAACACACACACACACACACACACACACACAGACACAGACACACAGACACAGACACACACACACACACACAGAGAGAGAGAGAGAGAGAGAGAGAGAGAGAGAGAGAGAGAGAGAGAGAGAGGAGCGCGCGCTCTGGGTGCCTTTGGGGCACGGCTGATAGAGATGGACATGAAGCAGCAGGACAGCAAGCTGGCATCTCGGCCGGCCTGCCGGGGCCTCGAGAACTTTCCCCAGTGAGCTCTCAGAACCAGGGCCGGGGCGGGTGGGGGGGTTGGCCGCAGAGAGAGGCGGTGGAGGGAGGCCCACGTGACCTGGGAGAGAAGGGGAGTGCTGACCGACCTCGGTTCACCCCGTCCCCCTCCGGCCGAGAACCTGCCTTCGCTTCCTGCCCGCCCTCAGGTGTGTGAGAGGACCATGTTTCTTTCCAAGAAATACCAACACATCCTTTCAGTCTGTTTGTGTGCTTGTTTCTGCTTGTTCGTTTTCTGGACGAGGCCAAAGCAGCCTTCCAGTGGAGGTGTGTGTCCCAAGGAGCATCTGACAGGATGGGAGGGTGCGGGTCAGTCAGTCCATGTGCCAAGAAATGCAGAGAATCTGTCGTAGAAAGAGACTCGGGCCTTTTGCAGAAAGAGGCCAAGAGAGTTCAGATTTGATCCTTCACTGCCCAATAGTCATCACAGCAGTTTCCTGGAAGGGATTGTGTTGCAGGAGCCAGCGTAGGCCTCAGGCCTGCCTCAGCCCGGCAGGCAGGCAGGCAGGCAGGCAGGCAGGCAGGCAGGCAGCGGCTATTGTCTGTTGGTCCCGCCCCCACCCCCACCCCCACCCCCGTTCCTTCTCCAGAGCTCCTTCCTAAGTCCTCTGGACTGACCTTTGCCAGGAGCGGGGGGAGGGGAGGCCCGGACGATTCCTTCGGCAGGGCCTCGTTCAATCGCTCCATTCAAATGCAGAAAGCTCTCCGGTCCAGTTGGAGCCTCTGACCTTGCCTCGAGCTTCTCTTTCATGAATGGCTTTCTCTTTTTTCGTTCCCCCATTTCCCCACCCACCCTTAGGCTGCCCCCTCCAAACTGTAGGGAGGGAAGGAGGGAGAGAGAGAGAGGAAGGGATGGGAGGAGGATGTGTGAGAAACAGGTTTTGGTTTTTTTGTGTTTTTTTTTTCCCCCAGGCAAAAGGTGTCCCCTCCTTTTCCTAACCCAGGGAAACCCCACTACACCATTTGAGAATCATGGACATGCGTGGAAGCAGATGTCTTCACTTGAGATCTTCCTCCGCAGGAGGACAGAAAGGAGGGCCAGTGTGTCCCTCTTGTGCTGGCCGGTTCTTAAGTGACTTGAATTCAAAATAATCAATAGAGCGTGGAGGCACATTTTGGGGCGGCCTACTCTGGAGCCCAACATTTCCGTCCTCTGAAAGTTCCTTGGAGCATATTAAAGCTGAGCTGGTGACGTGTGTGTGTGTGTGTGTGTGTGTGTGTGTGTGTGTGTGTGTGTGTGTGTGTGTGGTGTGTGTGTGGTGTGTGTGTGTGTGTGTGTGTGTGAGAGAGAGAGAGAGAGAGAGAGAGAGAGAGAGAGAGAGAGAGAGAGAGAGAGAGTCAAGGAGATTTCTAAATGTCAGGGTCGAAGCAACCTTAGACGTCTGAAATACCTCTGATGATGTCGTCGGGTGTTTGGTTCGAATTTCGGAGTGGCTCTCACAGAAACAGGCACGAGGATTGTTTCCATAGGAGCCGTTGTGGCCCTTTCTCTAAGGTTTTCATCAAGTTCTCTAGCTTCCGTTTGCAGGGCTTCAGGCCAAGGGCCGTTTTCGTTCTCAGTGATGCCCAGTCAAAAGGGTGGGAGACCATGGCAAAGGTTCATGGAGAGAGTCGTGGCCAGATATCGGAGGGAACTCAGGAAACTTTGGGATGCAGTCCAGTTTTCAGGTTAAGAACAGCACCCTAAGGGAAACGAGGAGCACCAGAATTTCATATCCACAAGTGAGTATCCCCGTTTTGTGGAAACATACTTTTGGCCTCCAAGTAACCTATGCAAATAACGATGGCCAAGGAAATAAGAAGCCTCGCTGAGAGTTCCCGAATTAAGGAAGGTAGGGAGAAAAAGATCACCGAATCCATCCTGCTGACAGAGGTATGAGTGACCACATGGAGGTCCATCTTTAAAAATAAAAAAAATTTAAAAAAAAAAAAAAAAAAAAAAAAAAGAAAGAAAGAAAGAAAAAGAAAATCGGGTTTTGTTGGTCGGTGTATGTTCTTCCTTGTATCTGGAAAACAAAAGATTTAAGAATCAGTCCTCGTCCCTTTCTGTCTCTCTCTCTCCCTCCCTCTCTCCCCCCTCTCTCTTTACATCTCTAAAGATCTTTCCTATCGATTTTTTTTTTCATATTCTTTTCTCTCATAGGCTATGACAAAGTACTGAGTAGACTTTCCTGTGCTCTACAGTAGGAGGGGCTTGTTGACCACCACCTGTTTGATGTACGGCCATGCGCCTCTGTTCATCGCAACCCCCTAAGGTATCCCCCGCTTCCCCAATCAGTCCTACTTTACGCAAGGAGTCCGACACAGTATCATCCTATTCATCGGTTCATTCAACCCCACGTAAGTCCTTCTCGTTCTTCTTGGAGTCCAGTCTTTCCATCGGTTCTGCCGACCTTGCCTGATGATGGAGCGTGACGGTTCCGAAAAGTTGGCCAGAGCTTCTGTGAAGGATTGTAGGATTTGCCCAGCGAAGCGGGTGCCTCGATCTGATCACAGGCGAGGCTGTGGAAGGTAGACCCCCAAGTGGCAAACACATTCTGTTTTTTTCACAGTCTCTGTACCACGGTGAGGACATCAGGCTTGCAGTGGGGGAAGAAGACCTCAGCCCACACGGAAAACATACCTACGGTCCCAAGAATGTTTGGATGACTGACCCCCCCCCCCCCCCCCTACTAAGTGGCAGTGGAATGAAGTCCAGTGGCTGGGGTTCAGAGGGTCCAGAAAGAGGAGGTTTTCTTTCCAGAGAGAAAAAAAACCACCGCCACCCCCCACCCCCAGGGTCACAAGCATGACAGGTCAGACAGACGTTGCCGCTAGACTGTAGAAGTCTTCCCGCCCGTGTCTAATGACAATTGGAGTCGTCTTCGAGGCACCATGGGCGGGTGAAGGAAGGCAAGGTGGGGGGGTGGGGAGGTTGGCCAGGGGGGGACCGGCTGGGCCGCCGCCGTCCCCCGTCTGCCAGAGCCCCGACCGACCGGCTGTGGAAAGGACAGAGTGTGTGCCCCGCCACCCGCCCACCCCCACCACCTTTCTTTCAACAGGGCTGTCGGTTGTTGCCGCCTTGGCGTGAAAGTCGGTGAGAACATATCTCCCCGATACTGGGTTCAGTCCCTTTCGCGTGAGCCTCCATTTTGCTCATTCTCTCCTGCGTAACAAGGTCCAAAACAGGGAGACCCTTAGACTTGTGGAGCCATGAACATGTCAGTATTGTATCTTACGTGGACAGGATGTAGACACTCGCTGAGATGTCACCCTGTCGTGGCACTTAGCCAACCTCTCAGCCCTGAGATGACCAGAGATGTTACAAAGTCTTGAAGTCGGCCTATGGAAAAGCATCCCTGGGGGGAGAGTTCCCCTTCCTTCCACCTTCTTCTCTCGTCCGTCCCCATCTACGTCCTCTATTCGTCATGAGCCATCCCACTCAGAGGATGCGTGCCCATGTCATGAGACATGAAGGCGGCTCCGTTCGTCATGATCTCTGCACCTCCCTCCCGCCCCCCTCCCCTTTCACGTGAGAGAGTGTCTTCCTGATTTCAGAGGGGAGAAGGAAAGGAGAGTCAGAGTGTCCCTCTCGTGGTGTTGTCACCCTAATGCATTCCAGAACGTCCCTATCCCTAGGCCACGGAGGCACCTTTGGGGGTGGCCTACTCAGGGCCCCAAGACTTTCAAAGTCCAACTCACCGGAGGAGGTCAGTGTCCTTCACGCCACCGAACCCGAACTGGTGAACCCGATGGCTGACTAGGAGATGATGTGCCCTCGGGCCACCCACCCGTTTACAACACAGAACCAAACACCCTCTCCTCGAGGACTCGGAAATAAGCACTGCACAGGACAGTAGGTGTTTCATGGTGTCCCTGAGAAGGCAAGGCAGGGAGAATTTTATTTTTTGAAAAGCTCATCTTCTCACAGCATTTACACTATGAAGAGAGGCTGCAACTTCATTGGGGGCGGGGCCGGTGAAGGCCAGGGAGCCTGGCAACACAGAAGAGCCACGGAGGCTGTGTGCGACCCCAAGGATGTCCGGCGTCTCCTCTCACTTGGCGGGGGGTGGGGTGGGGGGTGGGGTGGGGGTGGGGTGGGGTCGGGGTCGAGATGCCTGTCTGTCTGTCTGCATTCATCCGTCGTGGGAGAGGACAAACGATGTTCCGAGGGAGACAGAGGAGAAAGAGGGAGGAGGGAGGGAGGGGGGGGGGAGAGAGAGAGAGAGAGAGAGAGAGAGAGAGAGAGAGAGAGAGAGAGAGAGAGAGAGAGAAACACAGAGGGAGACAGAGCGAAAGAAAGAGAGGAGAGGGGAAGCAAGAGATAAAGAAGGGGAGGAAGAGCAGGGGTGTGGGGGAGAGCTAGCGAAAGAGCGCTAGAGACCGACCGGGAGAAAGAGAGGCAGAGACAGAGGCAGAGGCAGAGGCAGAGGCAGAGAGCGAGCGACAGGGAGCCAGGTAAAGGACACTGCGCTTGGGTGTCTTCTGAGTGTTCGCATGTGTTTTCTGAGCTATGGAGATCAGGATCAGTCCCAGGAGAAGAAGAGAGTCTGTCTGCCAGCCCCACCCGGCACTGCTTGTCTTTGGCAGAGATGAGAGTTTTCTAAGTTGGGCCCCCCCCCCCCAATGAGGGAGGCTGTCCCTTGTGTTCTGCCCGTGACCCTGATTGGGGTGGATGGGGCTTGTCCCCTCTCCCCACCCGCACCCCCACCCCCAAGTCGGGAACCTCTGTTTCCACCTCTTTGCACACTCCATTCATTCTGAGACCATCTTCGGCATAGTCCTTTCCATGTTAAAAAGGATACGCCCTTGCCAAGAGACCCAAGTTCTGGAACCTCCAATGGATCAATGATCCTAAAAACCATGGATGAGGGCTAGCGTGGCTAACTCTCCATCCTTCCACTGCACGGCATTGAATGAATGAATCCATCCATCCTTTTTAAAGCGTTCATTTAAAAAAAAAAGGAGGAGGAGGAGGAGGAGGAGGAGGAGGAGGAGGAGGAGGAGGTGGAGGAGGAGGAGGAGGAGGAGGAGGAGGAGGAGGAGGAGGAGGAGGAGGAGGAGGAGGAGGAGGAGGAGGAGGAGGAGGAGGAGGAGGAGAAAGAGTGGCTACCATTCCCCGCCCCCCTGGCCTCTGGCCCACGAAGTCAAATCCCCTGCCGTCCTCCCACCCTAACGAATACCCCCGCCCTTCAGAAATCGGCCCCGCCCACCCAGGCCGGCCCAGCCATCTGGTCGACCTCTTTGGCCCGTATAAAAAGCGACCGACCGGCAGGTGGCGCCCGGCAACCGGCTGTCGAGTGAGCGGACAGCAATCGGGATCGGGAGCAGCAGGGCGGCCGGGGGGCCGGGGGGCCGGGGGGCCGTGCGGCGGGGCGAGGGGGCGAGGGGGACACGATGAGGAACCCGATCCTCCTGGTGCGCATTTCTCCGCTCAGCGACGGCCGCGGACGGGG